>NC_030682.2:7216298-7318281 GCF_000004195.4 Xenopus tropicalis
TTCAAATGGGGGTCGCTGACCCCGGCAGCCAGAGGCTCCAGTTTTATTGATATTTTTTACAACTTTTTTTTTTCTATTCAGCCCCTCTCCTATTCATTTACCATCCTCTCATCCAAACCACTCCCTAGTTGCTAAGGTCATTTGGTCCCTAGCACCAGATAGCCATTATAACTGCAGAGCAACTAAACAATTATTGAAATAATTAAAAAAAAACACTAATAAAAAATGGAGACCAATTGCAAACTGTCTCTACATCATACTAGAGAAGTTAACTCCAAGGTGACCGACCCCTTTAAAATCACCTGACTTTCCATCGAATGAACATGGAAGTTGAAGATTTTTAACCTTTCTTTAACCCTTTTGTAGCCTGACTCGCATATGCAATACACAACCCACTCGTATAACTTTCTATACAGTAAAAACAGTATTTTGGTTGAACTCACCTCTGAGTTTTGTAGTGAATCTTTCACACGTGGAGACTAAGGAAAGAAATGAGATTATTAGACATTATTATTATTATTACTATGCTTGACTCCCCAGTGTTACCCAGTAGCCAATCATATCAGTCCCCAGTTTCACAGCCATGACACGCTCGGGCAGGGGATAACAATTAGAGGTCAGAGCGCCTCCCACTACAATCATTCATATCAATGTGCCAGGTTTTTTGCCCCACAATGCAGTGTGTTATTTCCCCAGGGGCCCCAGCATGGCTGCAGCTGCCATTTGACACAACTAGGGGGCGCTCCTTGCACCTACTTACAGACCTTGTGTCCCCCCTGTGCCTCACAGGCTGAACTACCCCTAAGGGAAATGTCTGCATAAGGATTTCTGCTTCGCTGGGGGCCTTACCCTAAGCTGCAATATGGCTGCTTTCCCCTCTTCGCTCTCTTCGTCCAGCTCGTCGTCGCTCCATTCCCAGCCGCCATCTTCTGTTTTATGGAGCCGACCACTTGAACCCGGAACTCTCCGGACCTGTATTGGGGCAGAAGTGAAGATAAACAATGAGGGAACCCATTCTGCACCCAGTTCCTACATATCGGGAATCATGCTGTGACCCCCCCACACCGACCCTAGCAACAGAACTGCCTCCCGTTCCCTCTAATATATCATTATCCCTTTATTTATACAAACAGAAGCTCCATCTGGCAGCCCGGGGCAGGTTTAGCTAAGGAAAGAATGTCGGGGGGAGCTCACAGAATGCCAGGCATTGCCCAAGTCGTATTATTTTGGATCTGTTGCAAAATGCCGCCCAGCTTGCCCAAATATTGCAAAATATGAATTTATTTACCGTTCCATCATCCCAAGATTTCTCTTTGCAGTTTTACTACACAACACTTCTAAAATAGTATTTTATCACTTAAATGCTGTTTTAATACAGCAGCTATATGGTTGCTAGGGTCTTATTCACCCTAGCAACCAGGCAGTAGTTTGAAAGATTATAGATGAATAGAGGGCAAATCAGTATAAATAATTAACTAAGAGGGAGGTGCAAAAGTAGTAGTATAGGGCAATAACCTTACTCTAATAGGCTTGCACGCTCAAAAAAATGAATACATACCCAGTGGTATTTACCAAAAAGTGTCTCTCCCCCCCCTGCCCGAAACGTCAGGGTAATTCTCGCTTCTAGGCTTAGTGTATCCGCTTCCCTGTATTTTCCTTGTTTGTCTGGATTACATTTGGGTGGTATGTATATATAGTTTGTATATATGGGGTGTGGGTGCTGGGTTTACTTGGAAGGGTTGAACTTGATGGTCTTTTTTCAACCCTATGTAACCAATTGCACTGACATGTATCATTGATGCTAAGTGAATCTGTATGCTAGACATTAGGGATGCACTGAATCAAGGATTCGTTTCGGTATTCGGCCAGGATTTGGGCTTTTTCGACAGGGTTCAGATTCGGCCGAATCCATGCTGCTGGCTGTACCGGATCCTAATTAGCAGTTGGAAGGGTTAAATGTCCTTGTGAACACGGAAGTGCGCGTGTGGTGATTTTTACCCCTTCTGGATCCTAATTAATGCTACTTAAGATTTGTTTTGGTATTTGGCCGAATCCCTTGGGATGGATTCGGGGGTTCAGCCGAACCCAAAAAACTGGGTTTGTTGCATCCCTACATTAAACACGATGCATTATGGGTAGTGCAGATGAATAAACAAAGAGAGAGAACGTTACCTTTTTGCCCCTCTCGGCGATGGTGGGCCCTTTCTGCAGCAGCCGCTCATGTAGGAACTCTTTATTCTGAAAGGCAGAGACATGAGAGGGGTTGGGTGGGGACTACTCGGCACTTTATGGCGCTGCGCTGTAAGGGATTGTAGTCGTTCAACTGCAAGAATCAGCGGCCTTGTGGGGCGTCTCTCACCTCCCTCACGTGTGGAAGTGGAAAGCATTTGGGGAGGGGGGGGGATAAGCACAGGGAAGCAGCACATAGAATAAATTAGCACTAATTAGCACAGCATAATTAACTTGCAGCAAATATTCTCATCATTGCTGAATTTACTTTTGCAAATGTAAAGTATGCGGAGTAGGAAGGAGGGGTTCTAGAGCAGCGCTGGGCGCGGCCGTACCTTCGCTTTCTGGAAAAACTTGTGCTTCAGCAGTTCCGCCGCTGTTGGCCTATAGGGAAAAGCAAATCAGATGCCATATTAACCCATTCACTGCTGAGTAGCCTTTAGCCTCAGCTGCCTAAACGTGGCCAGACACGGGGGGGGGGGGGGGGATTTCAGCTGCCGATTCGGGTCCTTCAGACAAATTTGGCGGCTTACCTGCCTGTGTATGGGGCCCTCTGACCAATATCTGGCCTAATATTGGGCAGATCTTGATTGGCAGGTTTGATTTTTTTCTGTCGAATTGGGGATCACAAATAATTTTTAAAAATGATTTACTTTTACTTGATCCCAACTAAGATATAATTACCCCTTATTGGGGCAGAACAGCCCTATTGGGTTTATTTAATGGTTAAATAATTCCCTTTTCTCTGTAATAATAAAACAGTACCTGTACTTGATCCCAACTAAGATATAATTACCCCTTATTGGGGCAGAACAGCCCTATTGGGTTTATTTAATGGTTAAATGATTCCCTTTTCTCTGTAATAATAAAACAGTACCTGTACTTGATCCCAACTAAGATATAATTACCCCTTATTGGGGGCAGAACAGTCCTATTGGGTTTAATTAATGTGTAAATTACTTTTTAGCAGACTTAAGGTATCCAAATTACGGAAAGATCCCTTATCTGGAAAACCCCAGGTCCCGAGCATTCTGGATAACAGATCCCATACCTGTATATATACCTTTGTGTGGGGAATGTATTTCCACATATTTCAAGGGTAAGTATTGTCCCCTCAAGGCAGCTTGATAGGGACCGGCAGTCACTACAAACCCCTGGCTCAGGTCAATCTACCCCTCTGACCCGACCTTCCTAGTGAGACAGCGGGCCCCCAGCAGGTCTATGCAAAGGATCAGGGGCCACAAGGGACCCCAGGGAATACACATACAAGGCGAGTCCCGTTACCTCTTCTCTGGATCTTTCTGAAGGCACGAAGAAATCATTTTCCTAAAGGACTTGCCGTACTTCTTCAGCATCTCCTTGTCCTGTACCCCAGTTTCCAGAGTCGGGGGATCATTCTGGAGAGTCAACATTAAAACCTGGGGGGGAAAACAACACCCCAATAATGAAACTGGCCCCTGAATGGAACGTCCAATATAGAAATCTGGATAAACTCAGCACCAAATCCAGGATTGGGCCTTTCCCAGCAGGATTCGGATTGGACGGAACCCACGCCTCTGGCCAAACTGAAGCTCTCTTTAACCCTTCCTTATCCTGATTTGCATATGTAAGTTTGGATTAGGTTCAGTATTTGGCTGAATCTTACACGAAGGACTGGTGGTTGTGCCGGATACACACAGTGGGGCAGTACAGGAGGTGCAGGTAGGAGTTCATGTGAGGGCGCAGGGTGTGTGGTTATTAATATCAGCATGAAACACATCTTGTTCCCTTCCCCACCGGCTGCCAAGTTCCACGAAGTAACACACACTGCCGCCCCCACCGCCATGAACTGGAACATGTGCGTCCCTCTGTAGCACCCCAGCACCCATCTATGGCCGCCCCGTAACCGATAGTATTGGTACGTCCCTCTGTAGCACCCCAGCACCCATCTATGGCCGCCCCGTAACCGATAGTATTGGTACGTCCCTCTGTAGCACCCCAGCACCCATCTATGGCCGACCCGTAACCGATAGTATTGGTACGTCCCTCTGTAGCACCCCAGCACCCATCTATGGCCGCCCCGTAACCGATAGTATTGGTACGTCCCTCTGTAGCACCCCCAGCACCCATCTATGGCCGCCCCCGAAACCGATAGTATTGGTATGTCCCTCTGTAGCACCCATCTATGGCCGCCCCCGTAACCGATAGTATTGGTACGTCCCTCTCTAGCACCCCCAGCACCCATCTATGGCTGCCCCCTTAACCGATAGTATTGGTACGTCCCTCTGTAGCACCCCCAGCACCCATCTATGGCCCCCCTGTAACCAATAGTATTGGTACGTCCCTCTGCAGCACCCCCAGCCCCCATCTATGGCCGCCCCCGTAACCAATAGTATTGGTACGTCCCTCTGCAGCACCCCCAGCCCCCATCTATGGCCGCCGGTAACCGATAGTATTGGTACGTCCCTCTGCAGCACCATCAGTCCCCATCTATGGCCGCCCCGTAACCGATAGTATTGGTACGTCCCTCTGCAGCACCATCAGTCCCCATCTATGGCCGCCCCGTAACCGATTGTATTGGTATGTCCCTCTGCAGCACCCCCAGTCCCTATCTATGGCCGCCGGTAACCGATAGTATTGGTACGTCCCTCTGCAGCACCCCCAGTCCCCATCTATGGCCGCCAGTAACCGATAGTATTGGTACGTCCCTCTGCAGCACCCCCAGTCCCCATCTATGGCCGCCGGTAACCGATAGTATTGGTACGTCCCTCTGTAGCACCCCATCTATGGCCGCCCCCGTAACCGATAGTATTGGTACATCCCTCTGTAGCACCCCCAGCCCCCATCTATGGCCGCCCCGTAACCGATAGTATTGGTACGTCCCTCTGTAGCACCCCAGCACCCATCTATGGCCGACCCGTAACCGATAGTATTGGTACGTCCCTCTGTAGCACCCCAGCACCCATCTATGGCCGCCCCGTAACCGATAGTATTGGTACGTCCCTCTGTAGCACCCCAGCACCCATCTATGGCCGCCCCGTAACCGATAGTATTGGTACGTCCCTCTGTAGCACCCCAGCACCCATCTATGGCCGACCCGTAACCGATAGTATTGGTACGTCCCTCTGTAGCACCCCAGCACCCATCTATGGCCGCCCCGTAACCGATAGTATTGGTACGTCCCTCTGTAGCACCCCCAGCACCCATCTATGGCCGCCCCCGAAACCGATAGTATTGGTATGTCCCTCTGTAGCACCCATCTATGGCCGCCCCTGTAACGATAGTATTGGTACGTCCCTCTGTAGCACCCCCAGCACCCATCTATGGCTGCCCCCTTAACCGATAGTATTGGTACGTCCCTCTGTAGCACCCCCAGCACCCATCTATGGCCCCCCTGTAACCAATAGTATTGGTACGTCCCTCTGCAGCACCCCCAGCACCCATCTATGGCCGCCCCCGTAACCAATAGTATTGGTACGTCCCTCTGCAGCACCCCCAGCCCCCATCTATGGCCGCCGGTAACCGATAGTATTGGTACGTCCCTCTGCAGCACCATCAGTCCCCATCTATGGCCGCCCCGTAACCGATAGTATTGGTAACGTCCCTCTGCAGCACCATCAGTCCCCATCTATGGCCGCCCCGTAACCGATAGTATTGGTATGTCCCTCTGCAGCACCCCCAGTCCCTATCTATGGCCGCCGGTAAACCGATAGTATTGGTACGTCCCTCTGCAGCACCCCCAGTCCCCATCTATGGCCGCCAGTAACCGATAGTATTGGTACGTCCCTCTGCAGCACCCCCAGTCCCCATCTATGGCCGCCGGTAACCGATAGTATTGGTACGTCCCTCTGTAGCACCCCATCTATGACCGCCCCCGTAACCGATAGTATTGGTACATCCCTCTGTAGCACCCCCAGCCCCCATCTATGGCCGCCCCGTAACGATAGTATTGGTACGTCCCTCTGTAGCACCCCAGCACCCATCTATGGCCGACCCGTAACCGATAGTATTGGTACGTCCCTCTGTAGCACCCCAGCACCCATCTATGGCCGCCCCGTAACCGATAGTATTGGTACGTCCCTCTGTAGCACCCCAGCACCCATCTATGGCCGCCCCGTAACCGATAGTATTGGTACGTCCCTCTGTAGCACCCCAGCACCCATCTATGGCCGACCCGTAACCGATAGTATTGGTACGTCCCTCTGTAGCACCCCAGCACCCATCTATGGCCGCCCCGTAACCGATAGTATTGGTACGTCCCTCTGTAGCACCCCCAGCACCCATCTATGGCCGCCCCCGAAACCGATAGTATTGGTATGTCCCTCTGTAGCACCCATCTATGGCCGCCCCTGTAACCGATAGTATTGGTACGTCCCTCTGTAGCACCCCCAGCACCCATCTATGGCTGCCCCCTTAACCGATAGTATTGGTACGTCCCTCTGTAGCACCCCCAGCACCCATCTATGGCCCCCCTGTAACCAATAGTATTGGTACGTCCCTCTGCAGCACCCCCAGCACCCATCTATGGCCGCCCCCGTAACCAATAGTATTGGTACGTCCCTCTGCAGCACCCCCAGCCCCCATCTATGGCCGCCCCGTAACCAATAGTATTGGTACGTCCCTCTGTAGCACCCCCAGCCCCCATCTATGGGCCGCCCTGTAACCGATAGTATTGGTACGTCCCTCTGCAGCACCCCCAGCCCCCATCTATGGCCGCCCCGTAACCAATAGTATTGGTACGTCCCTCTGCAGCACCCCCAGCCCCCATCTATGGGCCGCCCCGTAACCGATAGTATTGGTACGTCCCTCTGCAGCACCCCCAGCCCCCATCTATGACTGCCCCGTAACCAATAGTATTGGTAGGTCCCTCTGCAGCACCCCCAGCACCCATCTATGGCTGCCCCGTAACCAATAGTTGCTAGGTCAAATTGTACCCTAGCAACCAGATAGCTACTAAAATTCCAAACTGGAGAGCTGCTGAACAAAAAGCTAAATAACTCAAAAATGAAGACCAATTGCAAATTGCCTCAGAGTAGCAGTCTCTACATCATACTAAAACGTTATTTATGTGCAGCTGTGATGTCACAGCTATATATATAAATCTAACTTACAGGACTGTATTACTATAAAAGTGCTAGTGGAACCCATTACCTACAATGTGCAGGGAGTGGAATCTCTAATGACTGCACAGCTCTAATCCCGGGCTCAGTTCATGGCACGCTAAAAGCCGCTGCAGCCGGTGTTGCTTTTCCGCTGCTTAGGCTCCAACAAAGGCGGGATATTCCCCCAGCCTGGGGGTAACTAGCACAGCGAGGAATGTGGATCCCCCCTCTCATACTCACATTCCACCTACAGCTTTGTATAGTTAAATGGAATGGGCAGAAAAATCCCTGAGAACAGAAATAGCAACTAAAATAGAAACCGCCTAAAATCAGGTGTTTGCCCTTCAGGGACGGAGCTATACGGCACCATGCCCCTAGGGGGCCCTACTGAGCAGCTGCTGAATGCACAGACACTCACTTGTGCCCAAATAATATCTGTTTATCCTTCCAATGGCCTGCACTGTGGCACAGTGTGTATGTGTATAGTATATAGTATGTGTATGTGTATGTGTATAGTATGTGTATAGTATATAGTATGTGTATGTGTATAGTATATAGTATGTGTATAGTATATGTGGTATATAACATGTGTGTGTATAGTAAGGCAAGATGGTCTGAAAGTTACTGTAACTGTTACAGTATGGTCAATTCAAAGCAACTTTTCAATTGGTTTTCATTTTTAATTTCTCATAGATTTTTTAATTTTTCACCTTTTTCTTCTGACTCTTTCCCAAGGGGGTCACTGACCCCGGCAGCCAAAAACTATTGCTCTGTGAGGCTCCATTATTGTTATTGCTACTTTATTCAACCCCTCTCCTATTCATATTCCAGTTTCTTACTTCTTACTCATTTAAAACCTAGCAACCAGATATCTGCTGAAATTTGAAACTGGAGATCTGCTGATTACCCCATTAAAGGGCAAGCATGTAACTGTAGGGGGGTAACTGATAGGGTGTATAGAGGAACAGTAAGTACTTTTGCCTTGGATCATGTGACCCAGCTCGGGGTTGCTGTATAATTCCCTACATACGGCAGCTCTCTCAGCAGCCTGGATCTATGGCCCCATCTGCCTACGCACAGAAAGGCGCACTGACACCTGGCGGATCTGTGTTACGTGAGCATGAAAAGCAACAGGCGCGACTCACCTTCATCGGAGGGTATTTATGGTAGGGCGCCGCTCCGGTCGCCAGTTCTATCGCTGTAATACCAAAACTCCAGATGTCTGCCTTAAAATCATACCCTCGCACCTAAAGGGGAGCAAAAACATCCAATGAGGCGCTGTCTCTTTAAATGGAAGTGATAACCAATCATCATGGGAGCTGCGTACTGAGATATATACAGTATATATAAATATATTTGGTATATATATTTGGTTATTTCCCTATGGGACCAGACTGTAAATTATATCCTTATAAACAGTGCTTAGTGATGTCATCAGTTATAATTGGAGCTCGGTGATGTCATTCCTGTCACATGACTCACTAAAACTTGTATATTATAATAAAGTTCCCCCTGTTGTAAAATATAAGGATATTAGAAGTCCCCGAGGAGTTCCATGCCCTGTATAAAAGCCCTCGGCCTCCCTATATTTTACAATAACTTTACTCAATATATAAAAGCTAATTCTGATATAAATGCTGAATGGACGCCAGTACCTGCTCCATGACCTCGGGCGCCATCCAGCAGGGCGTGCCCACAAACGTCTTCCGCACTTTATTCCGCGTGATGTCCCCCCCTGTGGCCAGGAAGGCGCTGACGCCAAAGTCTAGAACAGCAGGACAGACAAGGTGACATCTCAGCAGGGGGTGTGGCTAACTGATCTCTATGGGAGCAGCCACACGGGGGCGCCCACGCGCTCATTACACTTTGGTACCACAAGGCTTACCTGCTATCTGCACGGAGCCATCTTCCCCCAGGAGGATATTTCCAGCTTTGACATCCCTGTGGGAAAGAGGATTTTATTACAACTTGTTCACTGACCCTCCAAAACGGCTCCCAGGGGACGTATTGTGTAAAAAACAATATGGTGGCAATGAATTGCACTTATCTAAATACAGAAGGAATGGGCTTTAAACAGTAGGGTTTGATTTATTGAAAATTTCTCCAAAAACCCCACTAGCCCCGCCCATCTGTTCCACTTCCTGCTGCCTCCTTTCCCAGGCTGTGCAGGGGGCCGGCGGCACTGTAGGATAGGAACCAATCAGCAGCTAGGCTGACCTGATAGGGAACTGAAGCCTGTCTGTGCTTGTGTGAGTGCAGGGCTGTGATTGGCTCTCCCCCTCCTACTGTGCTTCTGGCAGGGACACATTTGAGTTAACTTTTAGTTCGATGTAGAGAGTGATATTCTGAAACAATTTGCAATTGGTCTTCATTTTTTATTATTTTATTAGTTTTAGTTATTTCATTTTCAGTTCAGGAGCTCTCCAGTCTGAAGTTTCAGCCGTTATTTGGTTGCTAGGGTCCAAGTTACCTTAGCAACCAGGGAGTGGTTTGAATGAGAGGCTGATATATGAATAGGAGAGGGGCTGAATAGAAAGATAAGGAATAAAAAGTAACAATAACAATAAAACTGGAGCCTCTCAGAGCAATATTTTTTGGCTGCCGGGGTCAGTGCAAATAAATAATGAAGACCAATAGAAAAGGTTGGGGACCCCTGGCCTAAAGGGACACTAAACCCAACCATACAGCTGCCCCACGGCGCCCCCTAGTTCCCTATAGAAGTTGATAATAAACATAATTACACATGGAAAACAATTCACCAATAAGAATTCTGCTGACCCAAAACTTAATTATAGATGCAAGAGAAGTGACCAATGAGAATGCTGATCCCCAGCACTGTGTCAGGCCCCTTGCTGGTACCTTACATATAGAGATAATGATGGCATTTTCCCGTCATTATATGGCACAGGAATCAGACATGGGGATAAAGGGACAGACTTGTTCAGTGCTGGGAAACTGTGCTTATTGCTCCCAACTCCAATTGCACGAGCTGGGATTCTCATTGGAGGATTTTTTTGCATTTCAATGTGCAATACTGCTTTAAGAATACAGCCCTGATGTTACTGGACTACAGCTCCCAGCATGCCTCACCCTTCATTATATGTTACATTATTCTGGGATTTGTAGCCCCACCCCTTTAGGTCCCTGATCTCTCGCCCACACAGCTGACTGTCATACGCCGGGTCACACACACAGCAGCACTGACAAACAGGATTAGGGCGCCGCGCTGCTCCATTATGGAGAGAAATCCCTATCGGGAACAACAAGCGCGATCACATGACCCTCCTCATATTCTGCCCCGTGACCGACGCGGGAGGAAAACATGTTTTTACTCTCTACAGGGGGACAAGCTGATCGTTTAAAGGGAGAATTTACCCCAGAAGCAAGAGGTTAGCAAGTCCCTAGTAACTTAGTATTTTATCCCTTACTAAACAGGCATCCATCCCTTCCTTAAAGCCATCTACTGTATCTGCCAGCACAGCCGCCCTTATCCCTAAACCCTTAACTTTCTTCTAATATCAATGGCTGCTCAGTGATGATGTCATAGTCGCTGGTTTTATGACACAGTCCCCTTCTATAATCTGCTCAGTGATGATGTCATAGTCGCCAGTTTTATGACAAAGCCCCCTCCTATAATCTGCACAGTGATGATGTCATAGTCGCCAGTTTTATGACAAAGCCCCCCATATAATCTGCACAGTGATGATGTCATAGTCGCCAGTTTTATGACAAAGCCCCCCATATAATCTGCACAGTGATGATGTCACAGTTCCTCAGGTCATTGAACTCCTTACTGGGGTTGGAAATGAGCCGGGGAGCCTGGCACCAACACCGCGCTGTGTTTATTTCCGCCAATTCCCTACGCTGGGCCTTGGAGCTGCATTCCCTGTTTGGCAGCCCCCCCCCCCCCCAAGCAAATAATCGTAGCCCAGTTCCCACATGAACTCGTAGCCTCGCTGGAACAAAGGCGCCACTGTGTGCCGGGTTTAATTTTAGTTCTCTGGGCTCAGGGCACTTTCTAGATGATGCCGCGTTGGGCACACATTCCAATAGGATTCACTCTTTCCTTCCTGCGCCCGGGGGGTTGGTGAACTCTCAGGCTCATCCAATCATTTGGCACCGGCGAGGAGAAGCCCACCTCAGGGTGCCAAGGCTGCTCTCGCCTCTTTCTGGGGGCAGATATTGATTGGCAGGCAGTCAGGAAGGACCCAAACAGGGGCCAATAAGCTGCCCACTCTATTCAAGGCCAGTGTGCGGCACCTTAAATAGGGCATGAAACGCGCGGGGTTTACGGAGATGCAAGTTTGAATAAAGTCTTCTACTTTTAAACTGTGTGACCCCTGTGGGGATCCCCGAGTGCCTACATGCCCATAGTGGGTGCTGCTTTTGCTTTATGCACCCCAGGCTGAGGGGCCGGTACACCCGGGGCACCGCTTGCTTTATGCACCCCAGGCTGAGGGGCCAGTACACCCGGGGCACCGCTTGCTTTATGCACCCCAGGCTGAGGGGGCGGTACACCTGGGCCACCGCTTGCTTTATACACCCCAGGCTGAGAGGCCGGTACACCTGGGCCACCACTTGCTTTATGCACCCCAGGCTTAGAGGCCGGTACACCTGGGCCACCACTTGCTTTATGCACCCCAGGCTGAGAGGCCGGTACACCTGGGCCACCACTTGCTTTATGCACCCCAGGCTGAGGGGCAGGTACACCCGGGCCACCACTTGCTTTATGCACCCCAGGCTGAGGGGCCGGTACACCTGGGCCACCACTTGCTTTATGCACCCCAGGCTGAGGGGCCGGTACACCTGGGCCACCACTTGCTTTATGCACCACAGGCTGAGGGGCCAGTACAACCGGGGCACCACTTGCTTTATGCACCCCAGGCTGAGAGGCCGGTACACCTGGGCCACCACTTGCTTTATGCACCCCAGGCTGAGGGGCCGGTACACCTGGGCCACCACTTGCTTTATGCACCACAGGCTGAGGGGCCGGTACACCTGAGCCACCACTTGCTTTATGCACCCCAGGCTGAGGGGACGGTACACCTGGGCCACCACTTGCTTTATGCACCCCAGGCTGAGGGGCCGGTACACCCGGGCCACCACTTGCTTTATGCACCCCAGGCTGAGAGGCCGGTACACCCGGGCCACCACTTGCTTTATGCACCCCAGGCTGAGAGGCCGGTACACCTGGGCCACCACTTGCTTTTTGCACCCCAGGCTGAGAGGCCGGTACACCCGGGCCACCACTTGCTTTATGCACCCCAGGCTGAGGGGCCGGTACACCTGGGCCACCACTTGCTTTATGCACCACAGGCTGAGGGGCCGGTACACCCGGGGCACCAATTGCTTTATGCACCACAGGCTGAGGGGCCAGTACACCCGGGGCACCGCTTGCTTTATGCACCCCAGGCTGAGGGGCCGGTACACATGGAGCACCGCTTGCTTTATGCATCCCAGGCTGAGGGGCCAGTACACCCAGGCCACCACTTGCTTTATGCACCCCAGGCTGAGGGGCCGGTACACCCGGGGCACCAATTGCTTTATGCACCACAGGCTGAGGGGCCGGTACACCCGGGCCACCACTTGCTTTATGCACCCCAGGCTGAGGGGCCGGTACACCTGGGCCACCACTTGCTTTATGCACCCCAGGCTGAGAGGCCGGTACACCCGGGCCACCACTTGCTTTATGCACCCCAGGCTGAGGGGCCGGTACACCCGGGCCACCACTTGCTTTATACACCCCAGGCTGAGAGGCCGGTACACCTGGGCCACCACTTGCTTTTTGCACCCCAGGCTGAGAGGCCGGTACACCCGGGCCACCACTTGCTTTATGCACCGCAGGCTGAGGGGCCAGTACACCTGGGGCACCGCTTGCTTTATGCACCCCAGGCTGAGGGGCCGGTACACCTGGGCCACCACTTGCTTTATGCACCGTAGGCTGAGGGGCCAGTACACCTGGGGCACCGCTTGCTTTATGCACCCCAGGCTGAGGGGCCAGTACACCCGGGGCACCGCTTGCTTTATGCACCCCAGGCTGAGGGGCCGGTACACCCGGGGCACCGTTTGCTTTATGCACCCCAGGCTGAGGGGCCGGTACACCCGGGCCACCACTTGCTTTATGCACCCCAGGCTGAGGGGCCGGTACACCTGAGCCACCACTTGCTTTATGCACCCCAGGCTGAGGGGCCGGTACACCTGGGCCACCACTTGCTTTATGCACCACAGGCTGAGGGGCCGGTAACCCCGGGGCACCAATTGCTTTATGCACCCCAGGATGAGGGGCCAGTACACCCGGGGCACCGCTTGCTTTATGCACCCCAGGCTGAGGGGCCGGTACACCGGGGCCACACCCAGGCCAAGGCCATAAAAAATTGGGTCAGTGTATAGCACATAGCAAGGGCACCGCAGCAGAGCCTATAAAATCCAGGATTATCCAATCATGTTAAAGCTCCGGTGCTGCTGCTAAGCTCTAATTCCCAGGATGCATGGGGAGAACATTAGAGATATAAATGGGAAATATGGCAGCATTGAAAGTCAAAACATCGGCTCCCTACCTGTGGATCTGCCCATTTTTATGGAGATACTCGAGCCCCTCGAGGACCTCCTTCAGCATGGTGGCGATGCTCGCTTCATCCAGAACGCCGTTCTTATGTTCCCCTTTGGCAATGATGTGCTTGATAATGTCCAGCACTGAGCCTGGCCGGCAAGAAACAATAACCTTGTGTGGGAATTATATTAACAACCGTGGGTGTACTTCCCCTTTAACCTACACAGCTGGCATTGGCCCAGAATAACAGGAATAGGTGTTACCTCCGCTCAGCAGCTTCATAACCAGCCACAGCTCATCCTTCACCACAAACGACGTGTAGTAGGAGACGATGTTGGGATGGTGGCACTGGCTCATTGCCTGGATCTCTTTCTGGGGGGGGGGGAAGAGAGAGAGTAAATAGGAGGATAAATCCCTTCGTGACTGCTTGGCACTCTAGCACAGCATCTACTACATGTATATCTCTCTAATAACCTGTGCTGAGCTACTCTCATATAATCAGCCCTAGCGGCACTTTAAAAGGACAATTAAAACCAAAATAAAGGCTAGAAATGCCTCTATCTATCTCTCGATATCTCTATCTCTCGATATCTCTATCTATCTCTCGATATCTCTATCTATCTCTCGATATCTCTATCTCTCGATATCTCTATCTATCTCTCGATATCTCTATCTATCTCTCGATATCTCTATCTATCTCTCGATATCTCTATCTATCTCTCGATATCTCTATCTATCTCTCGATATCTATCTCTCTATCTATCTCTATCTATCTCTCTATCTATCTCTATCTATCTCTCTATATCTCTATCTATCTCTCGATATCTCTATCTATCTCTCGATATCTCTATCTATCTCTCGATATCTATCTCTCTATCTATATCTATCTATCTCTCTATCTATATCTATCTATCTCTCTATCTATATCTATCTATCTCTCTATATCTCTATCTATCTCTCTATATCTCTATCTATCTCTCTATATCTCTATCTATCTCTCTATATCTCTATCTATCTCTCTATATCTCTATCTATCTCTCTATATCTCTATCTATCTCTCGATATCTCTATCTATCTCTCGATATCTCTATCTATCTCTCGATATCTCTATCTATCTCTCGATATCTCTATCTATCTCTCGATATCTCTATCTATCTCTCGATATCTCTATCTATATCTATATCTATCTCTCTATATCTAGATCTATCTCTCTATATCTATATCTATCTCTCTATATCTATATCTATCTCTCTATATCTATATCTATATCTATCTCTCTATCTATATCTATCTCTCTATCTATATCTATCTCTCTATCTATATCTATCTCTCTATCTATATCTATCTCTCTATCTATATCTCTATCTATCGCTATATCTCTATCTATCGCTATGTCTCTATCTATCTATCTATCAATCTCTATATCTATCTCTCTCTATCGCTATGTCTCTATCTATCAATCTCTATATCTATCTATCCATCTATATAAATATCCCTGTTATATTGTACATATACTGTATATTGTGCCTGTTATATTGTATGTGGGGTGGGGAGGATCTGGGCCGGTACAGAACCTCAGGGCATAATGTGCAGCCCGATTGTGAGGTTATGAGGTTCTAGTTGCCCTTTAAGCAAAGCAATAAAGCGCTGTGAGTGGGGCTGAGTGGGTACTGGAAGCCCCCGGTGTAATGAAGCCGCAGGGGGGGGGAATATTAATAGTAACTAGTCGTGCAACTGGACTCACAGCAGGAATTTCTAGAACCTCAAGTCACCGGGCTCGGAATGGGCCCTGCATGTCAGATACGCGTGTCCCACACTCACCGCCTAAATGTAATGGGCCTGCCCATTGGTCAGTGCAGGACCTGACACCCTGAGGGCAATTCTTTCCCTACACCGGCACCGGGGCAGCTCCCACTGCTACCTGGGTTGGACTTGGTGTCGGGGGTCTGGTACTGGTACTCCAGTCGGGCGCCCCACGGGGTTGCAAAGTGGGGCGGAGCTTGTGGTGAGTGGCTGGGGTGTGCGTAGATCATGGGCAGGGTTAGGAGTAAGGGGTGTGGCTATGCATGGTGGGCGGGCCCATTCTACTTGATGGGGCCAGGTGAACAGGGATTGGGGTAGCTTTACCTTTAATCCTTTAGTCTCCTCTTTGTTCCTACAAATTGTAATCATTAAAGGGGAACTGTCACCCACACATAAGAAAAAACCCATTTTTTTTTTTAATTTAAATAACCCATACCGGTTATAAACATATTTAAAAATCTGAGCTGTCAATCATATATTGCCTGCCCCGCCTCTATGCCGGAGGCATAGAGGCTGGGCAGGCAATATACGATTGACAGCTCAGATTTTTAATTACTATTACTTTTACTTTCCATACAGCACTTCCTAGATGGCAAATGTATAAGATTTCAAGGAGATACAAAGCACACAATGGCGCCGGCCTGCTGGCTGTGACTGTAAACTCCAAGCCTGAAGGGGAAAAAAAAAAATAATATATATAGTGTAAGTAAAGTTTATTTTGCTCAACTAACCTGATAGAAAAAGATTTGGAATTATTTCTTAGGGTGGCAGGTTCCCCTTTAAGAACAAGTAATACAAGTGGCCGGCGGTGTAGGGGTTAACGTGGCACTCGCGGAATGAACACAATGGAAATGAGGAAATCAGCTGTTGGATGTGTGGGTGCGTACAGCGGTGAATCACAAGGCCCATGAATAATAAATAGCCCCGCATTCCATTCTCTTCCGAGCCGTTAGCCTGTGAGACGGCAATATCTGCATGGAGGCGGAGCAATAGCCCAGACCAGGCGCGCTCAGAGCTTTGGGAACCGCCGCTATTGGTTAGGAGAAAGGAAAGCTCTCTCGGCTCCCAGAATCCATAGCAAGCCCCCCGTGTCTAGATTAGGGTACTGTAACACAACAGGAGGGCTACGAGAGTTGGTAGGAAAGTCTGCGGTCAGCAAGTCAGCTCCCAGAATCCATAGCAAGCCCCCCGTGTATAGATTAGGGTACTGTAACACAACAGGAGGGCTACGAGAGTTGGTAGGAAAGTCTGCGGTCAGCAAGTCAGCTCCCAGAATCCATAGCAAGCCCCCCGTGTATAGATTAGGGTACTGTAACACAACAGGAGGGCTACAAGAGTTGGTAGGAAAGTCTGCAGTCAGCAAGTCAGCTCCCAGAATCCATAGCAAGCCCCCCGTGTCTAGATTAGGGTACTGTAGCACAACAGGAGGGCTACGAGAGTTGGTAGGAAAGTCTGCAGTCAGCAAGTCAGCTCCCAGAATCCATAGCAAGCCCCCCGTGTATAGATTAGGGTACTGTAACACAACAGGAGGGCTACGAGAGTTGGTAGGAAAGTCTGCAGTCAGCAAGTCAGCTCCCAGAATCCATAGCAAGCCCCTGTGTATAGATTAGGGTACTGTAACACAACAGGAGGGCTATGAGAGTTGGTAGGAAAGTCTGCAGTCAGCATGTCAGCTCCCAGAATCCATAGCAAGCCCCCCGTGTCTAGATTATGGTACTGTAGCACAACAGGAGGGCTACGAGAGTTGGTAGGAAAGTCTGCAGTCAGCAAGTCAGCTCCCAGAATCCATAGCAAGCCCCTGTGTCTAGATTATGGTACTGTAGCACAACAGGAGGGCTACGAGAGTTGGTAGGAAAGTCTGCAGTCAGCAAGTCAGCTCCCAGAATCCATAGCAAGCCCCTGTGTCTAGATTATGGTACTGTAGCACAACAGGAGGGCTACGAGAGTTGGTAGGAAAGTCTGCAGTCAGCAAGTCAGCTCCCAGAATCCATAGCAAGCCCCTGTGTCTAGATTAGGGTACTGTAACACAACAGGAGGGCTACGAGAGTTGGTAGGAAAGTCTGCAGTCAGCAAGTCAGCTCCCAGAATCCATAGCAAGCCCCTGTGTCTAGATTAGGGTACTGTAACACAACAGGAGGGCTACGAGATTTGGTAGGACAGAACTAGAACTCTACACAACTCCTTGTAGCCCGATGAGTGGAACCAGTGTCCCCCGTATGAACAACAAGGGCCACAAATTCCCATTCATGTTACTCTGCAACCCATAAGGACTCGCTTTGTTAAATGATTTAAAGACCGTTTTGTCGGCTTTTGTAATTCAATGAAGGCGCAATTACATTTATTGTACTTTGGTTTAATTGGCCCCGCAAACAGCGAGAAGATTTGCACCCTAATGGCCCCCGCGCAGGGTGAAAGGAATTGGGTAAAAACGGCAAAAGGCGCAGAGGAGAGAAGTCGTGATTGCATCGCTGTTAAAGGGCAACTGCGCAGAATAATCTGCATTCTGAGTCTTCTGTGGCTGCTGGGAGTAAGGGCTCAATAATATCCAACGTTCTGCTGTCCCTGTTCTAAGCTGCAGCAGAACCCTTGCTGGGGGGCCCAACTAGCTGCTTGTGTATTGGTTCCTAGCTGTCGCCTACGGAGGGCGATATCAAGCTAATTTGGCCCTAGGGCCAAACAATTAAATAAAAAAACTGGGTATATGGGCCCTCGGTCCAAGGACCGTATGAAGGAGCCGTGGCAGCCCCCGACGAGACGGAAAGTCAAACCTGCCCAAGAGCCGCCCACTTCCTTGTCTAGTGTGAAGCTCCGCCTCCTTTTGCTTTCTGAGCACTCCTACTCGCTCCGACTATGAAGACCTCAAAGAGGTGCCTACTGGGCGCCCTGTCGGCACCTCTTTGAGGTCTTCATAGACGGAGCCAGGGGCCGGCCAAGCCAACCGGGTGTCCTAGGCTACCTTGCCCCTGCAATGACCAATCACATCGCACCCCCTCCCTAGGGGTAGGCAGGAGAGGCTCCTTCCTGGCGCCCCCTAATCGTTGCGCCCTAGGCAGCTGCCTCTTCTGCCTACCCCTAGTTCTGGCTCTGGTCGGAGCAGGAAGGAGTGCTCAGAAAGCAAAAGGGGGCGGAGCATTTTGCTAGACAAGGAAGTACCTAATGGAACTAAAGAACCTAAGGAACCTAAAGGTTTACTTATTGTTTAAGGTGTACCCAGAGCTCACTCAGGGCCACTGTCAATCATGGGACCCCATACGGCTAGTTCAGCAGAGCCCCACCCACTTGGGGTCCCTATAGAGTAAATAGGATCTCCCTTACCAGGAGTTCGTCCATGCTGGTCTGGCATTTCTCCAGGTTGATTCTCTTTATGGCCACTTTCTCTTTCTTGGGAGCGCAGAAAGCAGCCTGTACCACAGCCGTCGCGCCGCTGCCTGCAAAGGGAACACATACACTTTATCAGTTTATCCATTCTCAGGCGCATTTGCCCTTTAGCTCTTCAGGCGGCCATTTCAACTTGGGCAAGTCCGGCCCAAAACTAGCTGTCACCCTGCCTGCGTTTATCCGCCTCACACCGGCCGATGAATGGGGTCATTAGCCAAACAAGTTACAGGTGTATAATTAACTTTAAAGGAGAACTAAAGCTTCACTATGAATGAGCCCAGAATCATTACTGTACGAGCCCAGAGCCCCCGCGCAACCCTAACCCAGTAACTATCAGTATATAACATACAGCATCCAGAGGTATTCTCTGTGAATTTACTTCTCCTTTAATCCATTGCGGGGGAAGATGTTTGGGCCGCTGGGGGGGAGGCTGTTTGGGCCGCTGGGGGGGGGGGGGGGGGGGAGGCTGTTTGGGCCGCTGGGGGGGGGGGGGGTTGGCTGTTTGGGCCGCTGGGGGGGGGGGGAGGCTGTTTGGGCCGCTGGGGGGGGAGCTGTTTGGGCCGTTGTGGGGGGGGGGGGGGAAGCTGTTTGGGCCGCTGTGGGGGGGGGGGAAGCTGTTTAGGCCGCTGTGGGGGGGGGGGGAAGCTGTTTAGGCCGCTGTGGGGGGGGGGAAGCTGTTTAGGCCGCTGTGGGGGGGGGAAGCTGTTTGGGCCATGGGGGGGAACTGTTTGGGCCGCTGTGGGGGGGGAAGCTGTTTGGGCCGCTGTGGGGGAAGCTGTTTGGGCCGCTGTGGGGGGGGGGAAGCTGTTTAGGCCGCTGTGGGGGGGGGAAGCTGTTTGGGCCATGGGGGGGGGGAAGCTGTTTGGGCCGCTGTGGGGGGGGGGAAGCTGTTTAGGCCGCTGTGGGGGGGGGAAGCTGTTTGGGCCATGGGGGGGGGAACTGTTTGGGCCGCTGTGGGGGGGGGGGGGGGGGCTGTTTGGGCCAGGCCTGACCCAGCCATATATGGTATACATAGACCTGTAGGGGGCAGCATGGTGTCTATATGCTCATACAGAAGCATATAATTTATATGTCAGTAAGAGTCTGACAAATATGAAGCTGACACGTGCAGGAAAACCTTTGGGGCGTGTAAATATCAATAGACATTATGGGAGAAAAACACACAGTCAGTAAAACCACACGGGGATCTGCTGTGCCAGGGAATCGGGGGGCTCGGGGGGCCATAAATAGCATGACTCGAGGCTGACAGACGGGTCGGGAAATTAATGAGGCAACTTAATGTAAAGCATCCGCCCTGGAAACCATTGTCAGCACAAACACATGTAGGCTGGAGAATAGCTCCCCGTGTGCCCTGTACATAAGGAATCTAGCTGTGGGAGTTGGGGGTAACGGTACATTGGGAAATATGGGGTTTTTGGCTCAAACACATGAAGGCTGGAGAATAGCTCCCCGTGTGCCCTGTACATAAGGAATCAAGCTGTGGGAGTTGGGGGTAACGGTAGGGAAATATGGGGTATTTGGCACAAACACATGTAGGCTGGAGAATAGCTCCCCGTGTGCCCTGTACATAAGGAATCAAGCTGTGGGAGTTGGGGGTAACGGTAGGGAAATATGGGGTATTTGGCTCAAACACATGTAGGCTGGAGAATAGCTCCCCGTGTGCCCTGTACATAAGGAATCAAGCTGGGGGAGTTGGGGGTAACGGTAGGGAAATATGGGGTATTTGGCACAAACACATGTAGGCTGGAGAATAGCTCCCTGTGTGCCCTGTACATAAGGAATCAAGCTGGGGGAGTTGGGGGTAACGGTAGGGAAATATGGGGTATTTGGCACAAACACATGAAGGCTGGAGAATAGCTCCCCGTGTGCCCTGTACATAAGGAAACAAGCTGCAGGAGTTGGGGGTAACGGTAGGGAAATATGGGGTATTTGGCTCAAACACATGAAGGCTGGAGAATAGCACCCCGTGTGCCCTGTACATAAGGAATCAAGCTGGGGGAGTTGGGGGTAACGGTACATTGGGAAATATGGGGTATTTGGCACAAACACATGAAGGCTGGAGAATAGCTCCCCGTGTGCCCTGTACATAAGGAATCAAGCTGGGGGAGTTGGGGATAACGGTAGGGAAATATGGGGTATTTGGCACAAACACATGTAGGCTGGAGAATAGCTTCCCGTGTGCCCTGTACATAAGGAATCAAGCTGCGGGAGTTGGGGGTAACGGTACATTGGGAAATATGGGGTATTTGGCACAAACACATGTAGGCTGGAGAATAGCTTCCCGTGTGCCCTGTACATAAGGAAACAAGCTGCGGGAGTTGGGGGTAACGGTAGGGAAATATGGGGTATTTGGCTCAAACACATGAAGGCTGGAGAATAGCACCCCGTGTGCCCTGTACATAAGGAATCAAGCTGTGGGAGATGGGGGTAACGGTAGGGAAATATGGGGTATTTGGCACAAACACATGAAGGCTGGAGAATAGCTCCCCGTGTGCCCTGTACATAAGGAATCAAGCTGTGGGAGATGGGGGTAACGGTAGGGAAATATGGGGTATTTGGCACAAACACATGAAGGCTGGAGAATAGCTCCCCGTGTGCCCTGTACATAAGGAATCAAGCTGTGGGAGTTGGGGGTAACGGTAGGGAAATATGGGGTATTTGGCTCAAACACACGGTGGCAAAAAGCCTAAGGGCAATGGAAAGTGATTGGGGGCATCTTTGTCCCCGTGCTTTTGGGCTACTAATAGAGCCCATCAAATGGGTCACTCACCTATAAATATATCAGTCTCTCAATCAAGCCACTGCCTGGTTGCTAAGGTAATTTGAACCGTGGCAACCAGCTGCGGAACTGCCAAACTGGAGAGATGCTGAACAAAAAGCAAAATAATTAAAAACCCACAAATAATAAAAAATGAATTAGATAAGTAGAGATACCCACACAGTAATGTACGGCGAGACCTGCACCTATAACCTGCCAGTTTTACTTGCCCTTTATAATCTGCACCATTGCAGCATGGATGGGAGCAGCTTATAAAGGGCAAGTAAACTTGGGTGCAGGTTGAATTTGATTCTCTGTATAACCGAGTATCTCCCAGCTCGCTGCTCCGACACGATTGGCCGCCCTGTTTGTAACCGTCAACTGCCTGAAAGCATCTGCTGCGCGGTGTAATCACTGTAATCTGCAGCTCCCTCGCAGCCTATTTATATGCACTGACTGCGCGGGTGTATCAGAACCAAGGCTTCATGTTAAACCCCGGCCCATTGTGCCGCCTCTAATAGCCGCATTGTGTATCAGCTCCCGGCTACGGCCATTCTGTATGGGACTCCTTCTATACCATAAAACTATGGCACATAGGGATTCCCCTGTACTAAGCACAATTCAGCAGGAACAGCCCCCTAAGTTTGCTCATAGCCTGTACAGAGAGATACCATAAAACTATGGCACATAGGGATTCCCCTGTACTAAGCACAATTCAGCAGGAACAGCCCCCTAAGTTTGCCCATAGCCTGTACAGAGAGATACCATAAAACTATGGCACATAGGGATTCCCCTGTACTAAGCACAATTCAGGAGGAACAGCCCCCTAAGTTTGCCCATAGCCTGTACAGAGAGATACCATAAAACTATGGCACATAGGGATTCCCCTGTACTAAGCACAATTCAGCAGGAACAGCCCCCTAAGTTTGCCCATAGCCTGTACAGAGAGATACCATAAAACTATGGCACATAGGGATTCCCCTGTACTAAGCACAATTCAGCAGGAACAGCCCCCTAAGTTTGCCCATAGCCTGTACAGAGAGATACCATAAAACTATGGCACATAGGGATTCCCCTGTACTAAGCACAATTCAGGAGGAACAGCCCCCTAAGTTTGCCCATAGCCTGTACAGAGAGATACCATAAAACTATGGCACATAGGGATTCCCCTGTACTAAGCACAATTCAGCAGGAACAGCCCCCTAAGTTTGCCCATAGCCTGTACAGAGAGATACCATAAAACTATGGCACATAAGGATTCCCCTGTACTAAGCACAATTCAGCAGGAACAGCCCCCTAAGTTTGCTCATAGCCTGTACAGAGAGATACCATAAAACTATGGCACATAGGGATTCCCCTGTACTAAGCACAATTCAGCAGGAACAGCCCCCTAAGTTTGCTCATAGCCTGTACAGAAAGATACCATAAAACTATGGCACATAGGGAGTCCCCTGTACTAAGCACAATTCAGCAGGAACAGCCCCCTAAGTTTGCTCATAGCCTGCCCATAGCTATAATGAAGCAGTGGCGTCAGGCAGTTAGTGAGGGGGAACTACGGGATTAGCTGACAGCTGGGGAGGTGCAGGTATCTGCTGCCGCGGCTTCCCAGGGAATCAGCTTTAGGTTACTTACGCTGCGGGGCATTAGCAACCTAATAACCTTACTAAAAAGCACAAGCCTATTAAGTTCAGCCTCCCAGAGGGGCCAATTAGCTACAGCCGATTCCCACGCACCGACCAACATACAATCAGTGCACTCAAACCATGTGACCATTTCCCTATTGCACGATGCCTCTCATGTTAAATTTGACTTTAAAGGGCACGCAAACCCAAACATAAAACAGTGCCTAACAAGAGAACATATCATTCCAAGCAACTTTCCAATATACAATAGTTAATGATTTTCAGCAGTTTTATAATTATGTGTAAACGTAGCAGCAGTAGAAAGCCGTATCTCGGCGGCCATTTCTGTCCTGAAACAATGTTGAAGAGCTCAGGTGATGTAATTGGCTGCTCTCTGCTGCACTGTATCAATCCACGGGGGCGGGGAATAGTAATCAGCTTCACTGTATCAATCCACCGGGGCGGGGAATAGTAATCAGCTGCTTTCTGCAACACTGTTTCAATTCACCAGGGTTGGGAACAAAAATGGCCGCACACACGCTACTTCCAATAGCAATTACGTTTATGCGCAGCTTTATATATAGAGATTTTTTTTTATGAGTGGATGGTGGGAAGTTGCTTAGGGTTACATATTCTTCCATTAGGCAGCGTTTCATTGGTGGGGCTGGACCCCCTTTAAATATCACTAGGGGGGGGGGTTGCTCGCTGCTTATGTAGCCGCAACTCCTGTGTTACAGAACCTTTCTGCCAACTCTCTCTCTCTCTAGGAACCCCGGGCCCTTCTCTAGACATCGCTGCCTGCGGATCAATTCCTCGCTGTATTTTTAGCCTGTGAGTTTATTGCACATTAGATGAAACATGGAGAGATAGATGCTGACAGCGGCGAGCGTCTCGGCTCCTCTCTGCCCGTCAGCGGCTGCAGCTGTCACTTAACCCCCAGGGCGCTCCTTACAGGGGGTCAGGGGCCCAAGGACAAAGAGAGACCCCAGGGGCAGAGGGGTGAATGCCGGGGGAATAGGTCGGCACTGCCCCCAATCCCAGAGGCGCACAGTGTTGCCCTTAAACTTTCAGTATGCTATAGAACAGCCAATTATAAGCAACTTTTCAATTGGTCTTTATTATTTATTTTGTATAGGTTTTGATTTATTTGCCTTCTTCTTCTGCCTCTTTCCAGCTTTCAAATGGGGGTCACTGACCCCGGCAGCCAAACCCTATTGCTCTGTGAGGCTCCAGTTTTATTGTTACTGTTACTTTGTATGATTCAATTCCTATACATATTCCAGTCTCTCATTCCCACCACAGCCTGGTTGCTAAGGTAATTTAGATTCTAGCAACCAGATAGAAGTGGAATGCTGCTGAAAAAAACTAAAAAAAAAAAAAAAAAGTACAAATAATAAAAAATGAAGATCAATTGCAATTTGTCTCAGAATCTCACTCTCTATATCAGGGGTGGGCAAACTTTTTGTCTCGGGGGCCACATTGACTTACCAACGGGCCGGGCCAGCGTTACACCGTTTCCACTCGTCAGTCCCCAGGCGCCAAGTCTCGGGTGATGAGACTTGTGGAGTCAGTGGGCCGGATTAAACAGACCAAGGGGCCGGACATGGCCCGCGGGCCGTAGTTTGCCCACCCCTGCTCTACATCAATTTGCAATTGGTTTAATTTTTTTTTGTGGTTCTTCAGTTATTTAGCTTTTTGTACAGCAGCTCTCCAGTTCTGGTAGCTAGGGTCTTGCTTACCTTAGCAACCAGGCAGTGGTTTGCATGAAAGACTGGAATATGAATAGGAGAGGGTCTCAATAGTAAGATATGTAATAAAAATTAACAATATCATTATATTTGTAAGCGCACAAAGCAAAAAAAAAAAAAATCAATAATGAAGACCAATTGCAAAGCTGCTAACATACTAACAGTTAATATAAAGGTGAAGCAACTATAAAAAAACATTAAGGGGGGGATATAATGCAGGGCTGGTGTAGCCACTGGGGGCTGGGGGGGCCGCATTGCTTTCACCGTATGCAGCAGGCAAGGATTTGGCAGTTCTGCGCGCGCTGCTTTCAGCCCACAATTCTCCCCGGACCCCCAGCTTCCCATTTATCTGCCCTTGTTACGAGGAGAGACGAGAGGCGGCCAGACATTTGATGTGGAAATAAAAAATAATGACTGCTGAACTCCCCAAAATAACCGCATTAATGCTGCCTGGCGGAGCAGCCGCACAGCCCCACGCTGGGGAGAGATGCGCAGAGCCACTTAGCCGGGGACGCACAGTCACTCAGGTTCTGGGGGGAACGTATAAATATATATATATATATATTGCTACGGATACCCTTATACCCTGGCACTTGGCAAGGACTGGGTCCCCCCTCCCAGCAGCCAATCAGCAGAACAATGGGAAGGGAGCAAGGTAGCAGCTCCCAGTAGGTATCAGAATAGCACTCAATAGTAAGAAATCCAAGTCCGGCTTGGGACTCCTCCAGTTCCATGGGAGTAGGAGAAACAATAGGTTAGCTGAAAGCAGTTCTAATGTGTAGCGCTGGCTGAAAGCTCAGACTCAGGCACACTTTACTGCTGCGCTGCAAGTTGGAGTGATATCATGGCAGCGTCCCTTTAAAGGATTCTGAGTTCAAATCCTTTTATCAGAATTTACCCCGATTGCTACCCCAGGCCCAGTGAAAATTGAATTCCCAGATGCTCACAGTAAGGGATTTGTCGCAGATAAAATATATGTCTATTGTTCTACTTTACTGTAAAATGCAATTCCAGAATAGCAGTCACGGTGGGTGCTCTCCTTGTTAAGCTCTCCCACTGGGCCAAATGAATGGGATATACTGGGATATACTGGGATACAGCACAGCTGCCTCTGTTAAAGGGACACTCACTTATTTTGATTAGAATTCTTTATGCTATTTAGAGCTTTATCCACTTATATTCGCTATACTGTAGCAATATGCAGGTCGGGCCGAAACCTGAAGGTAGCATCTATTAATTGGCTTTTGCTTACCCCACCCCCTCTGTGACATCACAGATGGGCGGGTCAAGCACAGTTCTATAAATACCCATAGATCCCCGGGTCAGTTTGGGCTCGGATAGGTTGGACTCGACCTACATAATCACTAATATACTGATATATATTCAAAATGCCTAATACATTCTCCATTCTGCCACTAGGTGGCGCACGTAATGAACACTAACAGCAAACTTCTATCTTTGCAAAATAATCCTTGCATAATGACATTGCTGCAAAAGTACTTTGCCACCATAGACTTTTAGGGTAAAGGGACATGGGGCTTTTTCCCTCCTCTCACCGCCCCAATAGGGCCCTGTACCTAGCGCCTAAGGACAGGGCTGTACCTGCCAATGGTGTGCCCCACCTCTCACAGCGGATTATCTTTGGGGACTGCCTTGGGATAGCTATTATTAACGGCCACTAGGGGGCGCCATTGCTATAGTGAGCACAAACAACATTGTCACTGTTTATTTAGAGTGTAAGCACCACACAGAACTCTATTCAGAGGCTGAATTCATGCAGAATCAGAACCCATTTGGGTTTCTCAGAAATGAAGAAGAATTATGTAGTAAATAAGCAGCTTTATACTTACAGAAACACCCTTGTTCCCTTCATATCCCCATTATATATTTAATTTTTTTTTTAACAGCCACCCCCAAAATATGTCATTCTGTACAAAGAGGCATTTTCTCAGCATATGAAGGGGTAGTTGACCTTTAAATTAACGTTTATGTTGTAGTGTGATTCTGACACCATTTGCAATTGTTCTTTATGTGTTTTGAATTATTTAGCTTTTTTTGCCCAGTTTGTAATTTTAGCAGATATCTGGTTGCCGGGCTCCAAAATTCCCTAGCAACCAGGCAGTGGTTTGAAGGAGAAACTGGAATATGAATAGGAGGAGGGGCTGAATGGAAAGAGGAGTGATATAAAGTAACAATAACTATAAAACTGCAGCCTCAGAGAGTCATGCCCATTCCCACACCTTGTGTCTCAACCCTTTCTCCCTGTAGAGTGTAAGCTCTTTTGGGCAGGGCTCTCTTCCCCTCCTGTATCGGTTACTGATTGCTTTATATGTTACTCCTTGTAGAGTGTAAGCTCTTTTGGGCAGGGCTCCCTTCCCCTCCTGTATCGGTTACTGATTGCTTTATATGTTACTCCTTGTAGAGTGTAAGCTCTTTTGGGCAGGGCTCCCTTCCCCTCCTGTATCGGTTACTGATTGCTTTATATGTTACTCCTTGTAGAGTGTAAGCTCTTTTGGGCAGGGCTCCCTTCCCCTCCTGTATCGGTTACTGATTGCTTTATATGTTACTCCTTGTAGAGTGTAAGCTCTTTTGGGCAGGGCTCTCTTCCCCTCCTGTATCGGTTACTGATTGCTTTATATGTTACTCCTTGTAGAGTGTAAGCTCTTTTGGGCAGGGCTCTCTTCCACTCTTGTATCGGTTACTAATTGCTTTATATGTTACTCCTTGTAGAGTGTAAGCTCTTTTGGGCAGGGCTCTCTTCCACTCTTGTATCGGTTACTGATTGCTTTATATGTTACTCTGTATGTCCAATGTATGAAACCCACTTATTGTACAGCGATGCGGGGTATGTTGGCGCTTTATAAATAAATGTTAATAATAATAATAATCGACTCCCATTGAAAAGCTGGAAATATGAAGAAGAGGAAGAAAATCATTAATTAAAAAAAACTATGTAAAAAATGAAGATCAATTGGAAAGTCGCTAAAGTTGTCCATTCTTTAAGATGCTAAAGGTGAACCACCCCTTTAAATACTACATCTGAAGCCTCCATTATGGAAACAGGGTGCAGAGGGAAGCGGCCATGTTTTCCGGACTTTGCACCCATTGGTTGCGGGGACTGGAGCCCCAGAATGGACAGAACCAGTGCTGTATTGCTTGCATTCCAGGCATAGGGGGGCATAGGGGGGCACAGGGGTCCCCTCTCCCACATGTGACTCAAGCAGAAGCCCTGCCCCTGAATGGGTTAACCACGCAGCCCCGGGGTTGGATGAAGTCAGGCCCCTGCCTCGCTGCTGCTACAAATCAAAGGCCCAAATTCACAGAGGCCCGCCCCTCCCTTCTCCCGAGTGAGGAAATTCCTGAGATTCCCAACTTCTAAAGGAGCCCTGATGTGTGAGGCTCATTGATATTCCGCTCCGCACCTACTGGGGGATTGTGGGAGTGAGTGGGACAAGGGCCACTAAGAGGTGCAGGCACCCACCCACCCCCATAATGAAGCACAGGATGGTACAGTCCCACAGCCTCCCATTCCCATAATGGGGCACAATGCAACAATTCAGCCTCCCAATAGACACTGAATACAAGATTCAGTTTATATCATTGCTGGTTCTGACTCTTGAGACAATGTCCTCATCCAGGTCTGAAAACCCGGCGGCTGCTGCTACATTGTTGCAGGAGTCAGAAGCAGCAGTGCATATACATTTTTGTGTGTTTGTGGTTTGCATGGAGTCACGCCGGCTTGCACCGACACACCGAGCCCGGCGTCTGTGTAGCTACAACAAAGGGAGAGCGGGTTGGGCCGGCCAAGGAACCCGCTGGGAGAATGGGAAGGAAGCGATGAGTCCTTGTGTTTGTGCTCATGAATTGCAGGGTGTGACACCTTGTTCTCACAAGCACCCAAACCCCCACCCATTCACCCTGCTGAACTGAAGCCTCTCTGTTTGTACAATACGCACAGCACATACGACTCAATAGCCACCCAGAGCCTTGGCCGGCTACAGCATATTTAGAGTGTAAGTTCTATGGGGCAGGGGCCCATGAAGCCTGGAAACTACTTTACTGCTACGCTGCAACTTTGTTTTGCCAGCAATTCAACTTTTCATTTGGTCTTTATTATTTTTTTCTTATAGTTTTTAAATTATTTGCCGCCTTCTTCCAGCTTTCAAATGGGGGTCACTGACCCCGGCAGCCAACAAACTATTGCTCTGTGAGGCTCCAGTATATTTGCTACTGTTACTTTTTATCACTTTTTATTCTATTCAGTCCCTCTCCTATTCATATATCAGCCTCTCATTCAAACCACTCTCTGGTTGCTAAGGTAATTTTGACCCTAGCAACCAGACAGCTACTGAACAAAAAGTGACTAAAGTAGTACAAATAATAAAAAATGAAGACCAGTTGCAAATTGCCTCAGAATATTACTCTCTACATCAGGGGTGGGCAAACTATGGCCCACGTCTGGCCCGTTGGTCTTTTTAATCCGGCCCACCAACTCCACAAGTCTAAACATCTGAGACTTGGCCACTGGGGAGTGACAAGTGGAAACGGTGTAACGCTGACCCAGTCTGGCCCGTCTGTAAGTTAATGTGGCCCCCCGAGCAAAAACTTTGCCCACCCCTGGTCTACATCATACTAAATGTTAACTCAAAGGTGAACCCTTTAAAGGGTTAATGATATCTGCACCCATTTTGCTTATAGGGCAAAAGTATTCGGAGAAGAAAACCCCTACCCCTGCGTGAGTACTATGCCTCCCTCTTGGAGAAGAAGCTCCCGGTGTGGGCGGCCATATTGGGTCACATGTGCATAATGAGTAAGTAGCCCCGCCCACGTAGGATTGGGATAACCGCTGAATCCGTGCCATGGATGTTAATTAGAATATTTTCTTTCATTATGCCAAAAAAAAAAAAAAAAAAAAAAAATGGTGGGTGGAGTTCCCCTTTAAAGCCTGAAACTCATTCAGTCATAGTTCAAACAAATATTACTTCTACAGGCAAATGGGCAGACACTTATTCATTCACTTGGGCAAGGGGAATAGGCTTTATGCATGGTGCCAAGGTGCCAGCGGGGTATTTAGAATTATCTTTAGCCAATAACTGTGCTACTAAGCTTGGAGGGTGACGGGTGTAAAGCTACACTAGTTAGTCTGATCCACAGCGACCAATCAGCAGGCAGCATTTACTAGGGACCCGGGGGACTAAGCTGCAGGGCAGATTACTGAGGGGCCCAGTGTTTGGTACCAAAGGCTGAGGGACCTCAGGGGCCAATTGGCAGCCAGGTGCATAGTGAGACACACACCCGTCTGTGATTGGCTAAACGGTATGCATACTTAATTAGGAAAGGCCTTGGCAGGGAGGCATTTTGCAACAAGCAGAGAGTTTGCCTTTCGGCTGCTGTGCCTGCACAGGGTAATAAGCAGCGGCTACTGGGGGTACTAAAGGGCAACTAAACCCTAATGATAACAAAGGCTCATTATAAATTCTCTTACACAATCATCATCGCTAATTAGTGTGATGTCAACGGTCACATGGTTCAGTAACAATGGCCCCTTTATTGGAGCTCCCTATAGATCCTCTCAGGTCCCTGTCTGGGTTTCACATGAGGGGTGGGCGTGTCCTAACGGTCCCTGCCAGAAGCACAGTAGGAGGGGGAGAGCCAATCGCAGCCCTGCAGTCACACAAGCACAGACAGGCTTCAGTTCCCTATCAGGTCAGCCTAGCTGCTGATTAGTTCCTATCCTACAGTGCCGCCGGCCCCCTGAACAGCCTGGGAAAGGAGGCAGCAGGAACAGATGGACGGGGCTAGTGGGGTTTTTGGAGAAATTTTCAATAAATCAGCCTGAAACACTACTTTTTTAAGTAAATTCCTTCTATATTTTGGAGCAGTATCGTGCGCTGGTACATTCTTTATTTTCACATGATGTGTCTCCCTGAAAGCAAGCAAGTTGGCAGCTCCCACCTATATATACAAGTAGAAAGCAGCCAATAGGCTAAATCCGAGTGTGTGCATTACTGTCAGATAAATACAATGGCAGCTCTACACTAAGCCCGAGTATTTAGTGCCCCAAATGCCTACTATATTCTTCTACAAATATTTAGTAAAACATATTGACTTGGGTTACACACAGCCTGGTTCACTCCAATGAAAGTGCGGTCTCTAGAGGCCAAAGGCAAGAATGCATGACACACACACACACACACACATATATATATATATATATATATCTATATCAGTATGAAGCGCCTCTATATGCAGGGATAGGAGGATGATCAGCCCAGTATGTTTAAGCCAATGTTCTCCCTTTATACTTTATGGATCAAATGGAAATTCTAAATCTCAATTCCAGCCAGAGTTCCCAGCACGACAGGCACAACTGAAAATCCTTAGCATATAGCAGACCCCCAGCCCTTATCCTAATATCATTCACTGGATGTGCTGTTATGGGAAGGCACAGGGCATGCTGGGAACTGTAGTTTAACAGATATGAGTGAGTTTGAGCCACTTGGGCTTCCATAGGAATGCACTTACCGCCCCCTTAGCACACCCATTTAAAGAAAAGAGGCATAGTCACACAAAACCCCTGTACCCCCGGGGTGCATCCTGCATTCGCAGCAGGTTAGGACTAGAGCGCAGGTACTGCCCCGGGGGGGGGCACAAGCTCATACAGATTCCTACTGACAAACTGGGGAGTCATATTCACCGACGGCTGAAGGTGCCGGAGTGACTTTAAAACATAAGCATTAAAATAATATTAAATTATAATACAAGTCTCTACATAGGATTTATCATTTACTTAACATCCAAGAGAACATTAGGGCTCATTTACCAAGGGCTGGAAAGGTGAAAAAAAAGCCATTTTTTTTCTACCCATAATGCACACCCAAGTCTCAGCAGCCATTGCTATAGGTGTGTGATGTTATATGTGTTATATAGAGGTTAGACTTACCCTTTAATCTACTGGACCTATAGCCGTATTTATGTCTCTAAAGAGGATATTGGATAAAGCAGAACTAAATTCACTTCCCAAAGCACAAAATAAAACTGTTCCCACTCAGCACGTGCCCAGCTTGGCATAACGGTACGGAACCCCGTGGCACAGAGCGCTGGTCCCTACAGGCACCCCCCCCCCGTGCCCAGCTGGGCTCCTATAGCCGAGGCTCTGGCAAACGCCTTGGGTTGAGCTGTGGGCTCTGGGAAGACGGAGAAGGCACGGAGCAAAGAAAATAAAATTATAGCTGAGAATGAGGCTGGATAGTGAGTCACAGAGATTAACCCCCCGGCTGTAATGAGAGAGATACACATACTGAGGAGCATCAATAATGTGCAATATATAGCTTTATATAAATGGCACTTAGTGATGTCATCAGCTATAATCACCGATTATTAATGTCATTGGTGTTACATGAATCACATAAACAATTTAATATTCTCATATTTGACTATAGGGGATATACGTCACCAAGGAATCCCCTGACCTGTATAACTCTGCAGCCTTGTGCCTTTATATGGGCACAGAACCCCTCAGTGACTGCTAATATCCTTATCATTTACAGTAGGGGGTACATTATCCCTTATAATACATGAGTGATACTCAGAGTTCCCTGTATAACTCAGCCTGCAGCCTTGTGCCTTTATATGGGCACAGAACCCCTCAGTGACTGCTAATATCCTTATCATTTACAGTAGGGGGTACATTATCCCTTATAATACATGAGTGATACTCAGGGTTCCCTGTATAACTCCGTCTCTTGGCTGCAGTTGCACAGACTGTATATCTTTATGTTCTATTGTGTTGTTCCCAGTCTGTTGGGTAAATGTACAGCACTGACTATACACACAGGAGGCTTAGTTAGGTTATGTGTCTTTATCTAGTGCAGTGCTGTCCAACTGGCGGCCCGCGGGCCGACCCCCCTCTGTGTGGCCCCCCACCTGTCTGGCTGCTTTGATGGCTTACTCTTGTGTAAGCTTTAAATGGTATCAGTACTCTGATTAACTGGCATGGTTCTCACCTCAGATTCAGGCTGTAATCAGGCTGTATTGTTTAAACATGTAATCCCCTGTGTTGTTCACACCTTTTAATCTCTGCATTGTTCACCCCCTGCAGTGTTCACACCTCAGGCTCAGGCTGTAATCACCCACATTGTTCTCCTGTTCACACCTCAGGAGCAGTAGAAACCCACAAATAATCCCTGCACACTACAAAAAGAACACTGAGGTGGTATTGCAATTAAAAAGTTTTTTAATATATGGTTATTGTGCAGACTGTAGGAGCAGTGCCAGCATTGTGTCACTGTAGGCTGCCTGTGTGTGCCATACACATAGGCAGCATAGGGCAAGCAGAGTATGGCACACACAGGCAGGGTAGGGAAGGCAGAGTAGGGCAGGCAGAGTATGGCACACACAGGCCAAGTTTGGCACAAACCAGCCAAGAATGGCACACACAGTGAAAGTATGGCACACGCAGGCAGGGTAGGGAAGGCAGAGTATGGCACACACAGGCAGGGTAGGGCAGGGAGAGTATGGCACACACAGGCCAAGTATGGCACAAACCAGCCAAGAATGGCACACACAGTGAAAGTATGGCACGCAGGCAGGGTAGGGCAGGCAGAGTATGGCACACACAGGCAGGGTAGGGAAGGCAGAGTATGGCACAGACAGGCAGGGTAGGGAAGGCAGAGTATGGCACAGACAGGCAGGGTAGGGAAGGCAGAGTATGGCACACACAAAGGCAGGGTAGGGCAGGCAGAGTATGGCACACACAAAGGCAGGGTAGGGCAGGCAGAGTATGGCACACACAGGCAGGGTAGGGAAGGCAGAGTATGGCACACACAAAGGCAGGGTAGGGCAGGCAGAGTATGGCACACACAGGCAGGGTAGGGAAGGCAGAGTATGGCACAGACAGGCAGGGTAGGGAAGGCAGAGTATGGCACACACAAAGGCAGGGTAGGGCAGGCAGAGTATGGCACACACAAAGGCAGGGTAGGGCAGGCAGAGTATGGCACACACAGGCAGGGTAGGGAAGGCAGAGTATGGCACACACAAAGGCAGGGTAGGGCAGACAGAGTATGGCACACAGGCAGGGTAGGGCAGGCAGAATATGGCAGGTTTTTGCTGTACTACAACCATTAATATGGGTATGGTCATGTGATAACATGGGTGTGGTTTCAAGTGGGTGCGGTTTCAAAAAGGGGAGTGGTCAAAACTGGCTTCCATTATCGGCCCTCCACCACGTAGGTTGGAAAAATTCCGGCCCCCGGTACAACAGAAGTTGGACAGCACTGATCTAGTGAGTAAGGATAATGTGTGTGTTTGCACTGCTTTAGCTAAGCCTCCTTATCTCTTTCACTCTCATTGTTAAATCAGCCTGGGGGGGGGGTACCAGGCAAACAGCAGGGCAGTAAATGTTTATGGGCCGTTCTGATAAAGGGCATTTGAACCTGTTTTGTCTTGTGGGGCTCTGGCATCAGCTGGCCAAACATAACGATCCGCTGGTCCAGCAAGGTCGCCAAGCGAGCAGACCGTTTCCTTATATGCCCAGCCTGGGGTGGCCAAACAATGGGATTATAGCGACATGCGGGCGAGGGCCACATCGGGCCAGCAGAGTAACGGATCTTTAGTTGAAAGGCTCAGGATCGTGGCACACGTGGCATATTCTTCACCAGAAATGTTCCGGATGAAGTGCCCGCGGCTGGGATCAGTTGCTTCTGTGCCATGTGTGCCATGAACCTTAGCCCCTGAGCGAGAGTCCCTGCTACAGAACTGTAACCACATTCACGTGCCAACCCAGATGGCACCCAGTCATGTGACTGGTACTTCACCCACCGCATAAAGCCCTGCTATAACCAGAGTGTCAGGCAGAAGCACCAAGTTACCCTCCAACAACTCCCAGCACCCCCCAGGGGCCAGCTGGTAGAATAGCAACAGGAGGCAATGCCAGCCCTACAATATCCCCACAACTGCCCCCCCCCCCCCCCCCCATGTTTATTCAGACGCACCCCACCCCTCTCTGGGAGCCTCCCGCACCCTGTGCCACCTACACCACATGACACAGCGTGGGTCCATTCAAGCCTGTGTCACCTGCCCAGCACCCTCCCATAATCCCAGGCATGTAATCAGCACCCACAGCCTGACCCTGGCACCTACACACTGTGCCCACACCATTCCTGGCACACCTGGTGCCCCCTTACATGCGTTTGTTACACCTGCACCCCCCCCCCCCAGCCCAGTAACCTACAGAAAGCACTTGGCGCAGATCCCATATGGCAGCTGATCCAGTCTGCCGCCCCTCGCTGTGCCAGAAGCAGATGCCAAGCTCACAATGTCAGATCACACTGGCAAACACACACCCATCATCTATCTCCTGCGCCAAGCGACACACACTCAGTATTCCAGTAACGTACACACAGCCGTTAACCCTTCCCTACCTGCCCACAGCCTTTCCCACACTCCCCGGGCCACACGTGGTGACTTACAAATACCGGATGATCCCTGGAATCCCCTTAACCCTTTCTGGCATAACGGCTAGGGAAACAGAGGGGCGGTCTTGTATCTATTCATTGTATATCCCGTGGCCTTCCAGCTGATCATCTGCAACTCCCGGCACCCCCACCCAGGGCCTTAGCAACGAGTGGGGTCCCAGGCTAAAATGCATGAAGAATGGGGCCCTTCACCTGAGGAAGGGGAGATTGGCATAAATCTGGGATGCTGAGCCCACAACACACCGGCGGCTATTCCTGAATTACAACTCCCAGCAGCCCCAGCTGGAGGGCTCCCTGACAAACAGCCAAAATAATGAACAACTGTTGCACAATGTAACCTATTCACTTACCTACAGTTACCCCCTCTCTCTCTGGAGCCCCTATATACCTTGGGCCCCCTATATACCCCTTGGGCCCCCCTATATACCCTTTGGGCCCAAGAGCAAGCATCCATTTCTACCCTAAGAATAGCCCTGAGGCCCAAGGGTGGGTATAAATGAGGGTGGGTATAAATGAAAGTGTGCCTGGGTATAAGGATGTGATGGAACAAGCCCAGTACAAATGGTATGAGCCAATACTGAGTGTGCAGGCACAGTAGGGGTATGGGAGTATATACAATACACACACAGCACTGTAGGAGTATGGGGGTATATACAATACACACACACAGCACTGTAGGAGTATGGGAGTATATACAATACACACACAGCACTGTAGGAGTATATGGGAGTATATACAATACACACACAGCACTGTAGGAGTATGGGGGTATATACAATACACACACAGCACTGTAGGAGTATGGGAGTATATACAATACACACACACAGCACAGTAGGAGTATATGGGAGTATATACAATACACACACACAGCACAGTAGGAGTATATGGGAGTATATACAATACACACACAGCACTGTAGGAGTATATGGGAGTATATACAATACACACACACAGCACTGTAGGAGTATATGGGGAGTATATACAATACACACACACAGCACTGTAGGAGTATATGGGGAGTATATACAATATACACACAGCAATGTAGGAGTATGGGGGTATATACAATACACACACACAGCACTGTAGGAGTATGGGAGTATATACAATACACACACACAGCACTGTAGGGGTATGGGGGTATATACAATACACACACAGCACTGTAGGAGTATGGGGGTATATACAATACACACACAGCACTGTAGGAGTATATGGGAGTATATACAATACACACACAGCACTGTAGGAGTATGGGGGTATATACAATACACACACAGCACTGTAGGAGTATATGGGAGTATATACAATACACACACAGCACTGTAGGAGTATATGGGAGTATATACAATACACACACAGCACTGTAGGAGTATATGGGAGTATATACAATACACACACAGCACTGTAGGAGTATGGGGGTATATACAATACACACACAGCACTGTAGGAGTATATGGGGAGTATATACAATACACACACAGCACTGTAGGAGTATGGGGGTATATACAATACACACACAGCACTGTAGGAGTATGGGGGTATATACAATACACACACAGCACTGTAGGAGTATATGGGAGTATATACAATACACACACAGCACTGTAGGAGTATATGGGAGTATATACAATACACACACAGCACTGTAGGAGTATGGGGGTATATACAATACACACACAGCACTGTAGGAGTATATGGGGAGTATATACAATACACACACAGCACTGTAGGAGTATATGGGAGTATATACAATACACACACAGCACTGTAGGAGTATGGGGGTATATACAATACACACACAGCACTGTAGGAGTATGGGGGTATATACAATACACACACAGCACTGTAGGAGTATGGGAGTATATACAATACACACACAGCACTGTAGGAGTATGGGAGTATATACAATACACACACAGCACTGTAGGAGTATGGGAGTATATGGGAGTATATACAATACACACACAGCACTGTAGGGGTATATGGGAGTATATACAATACACACACAGCACTGTAGGAGTATGGGAGTATATACAATACACACACAGCACTGTAGGGGTATGGGAGTATATACAATACACACACAGCACTGTAGGGGTATGGGAGTATATACAATACACACACAGCACTGTAGGAGTATGGGAGTATATACAATACACACACAGCACTGTAGGAGTATGGGAGTATATACAATACACACACAGCACTGTAGGAGTATGGGAGTATATACAATACACACACAGCACTGTAGGAGTATGGGGGTATATACAATACACACACAGCACTGTAGGGGTATGGGAGTATATACAATACACACACAGCACTGTAGGAGTATGGGAGTATATACAATACACACACAGCACTGTAGGAGTATGGGGGTATATACAATACACACACAGCACTGTAGGGGTATGGGGGTATATACAATACACACACAGCACTGTAGGAGTATATGGGAGTATATACAATACACACACAGCACTGTAGGAGTATGGGAGTATATGGGAGTATATACAATACACACACACAGCAATGTTATCCCTGTATAAACCTACATTACAATATAAATATACTCCCAGCGCCCCGCACTGCATGGAGACCGAGCCCAACTACTCACCAATGACCTCCTGCAGCTCATAGTCGTCCCTGTTGATGGACCAAGGCAGGGAGCTGGGGTCCTGCTCTGACATGGCTCTCGTAGCCGCACACAAGGGTCGGTTCGGCTGTCGGGGCCAGGCGGCTGCCTAGGCGGTAGGTTGGTCGGGCCTGGGCCGGTCTCAGAGGTCGCACTGCACTTCCTGCACGGTGAGCCCGGCTCTGCCCCCTCCCCGCTGTCTCACTTCTCCTCCTGCACTCACATTGCCAAACTTTGCCTTTCCCCCTACCCGGCCTGCCGTGCCCAGGCCCGCATGACGTCACCGGGGCGCCGCCATCCTGCGACGGACGCCATCTTGAGTGTGGCAGGGAAAGGCTTTTCATAGGATTTAGTTACAAAGCTGTGATTTTGTAGGGATAGCTGGACTTTACTACACCCACGTTATACCCCCGATCCCAGGGAATGCTGGGATATGTCATACAACGGGTGGGGAGCCACAGACTACAGTGCACTGGGCATTTCTCTTTAGACCTGACTGAGTTTCTGTACCTCAGGGTACACCTACTGACAAAATGGGGATTATGAATGATACATTATAGTGTACCCCATGCCCTGCTGAGGGATGTCCAACTTGCAACCCCCCAGCATCTACCCACAGCCTGCTGAGAGTTGTAGTTCAACAACAGCTAAAGGCAGGGGTACACAGGGAGACTAATCTCACCGCAACGCCATCCCACTGGCTACAATATAAATTGCCAGTGGGATGGCATTTCGGGGAGATTAGTCGCCCGCGACAACGGAGATTTGTCGCGACTAATCTCCCCGTGTGCCCCTGGCCTAAGAGCTTGCAGGATGGATACCCCAGAGGACCATTCATTTTTTCCTCAGAGAAGCCCAGTGCTTCCTGGGAATCTTGGGGTCCCTAGATCTCTAAATCTTGCCCTGCTTTCACCATAGACCACAAGTCATTTTTTTTATTTTTTAAGTTGCTAACATTTTAAAACAGATGGGGTTCATGGAGTTCGGGTTTGAAGTTGATGGAAGTGTGTGCTTTGCCATACTCAGCTACTATGCCCAAGGTGCTGCAATGTACCATAGGGATTATCTACTAAGAGGGTTCCGTGGGAGAGAATGGCTCCCTATGAGCAGTGTCGCCATCAGAATCTTTGGGGCCCCACACAAATTATTTATGGGGCCCCCCATGAACACAAGCCTTGTGTGTGCAATAATAACAGCTGACGTTACTCTATAATAAGCCATTCATATAAAGAGTTCCATTGATTAATGTGCTAATAAGTCATTCAGGTTTTTGGGGGGCAGTGGATTTTGCCCTAAGTTTAACCCCTTCCCACCTAACTGCCCGGGTTCTGAGCTGTCATTGCTTGATACGGAAGTTACATACATTTTAGCATAAGGTACATAAAATGCGTACGTTTAGGGGCCCAATGATCTTGTTGTGGGGCTAAATAACTAGTCAGTAGTAGTTCATATCAATAGGAAAAATAATTAATGTGCTAATAAGTCAGTATTTTAATTGGGGGTTCAGAAGAGTTTATATGTAAGTTATGTAAGTTTCTTTGAAAGTAACGTAATTTTTCACAAATTTTTCGTAGATTGCATAAGCGTTGGGGCTCCCCCCTCGATGGTGCCCCTGCCTATAAGTCAGAACTATGCTCCAGGTCTAGTAACCCATAGCAACCAATTCATAGCTAGCTGTCCTGGGCTGCTGTCTAAATGCAAACTTGGTATGGGTTAGTATGGTTAGAAGACCCCAATGTGGGTTTCATATTCAACCCTGTGTGCTGTCTGATGCACTTTGGCAGGGTCGGTGGCCCCCGGCTCTAGTGGGCCCCGGCGGCCCAGACCCGACCCTTGCCGGCGCTCCCCCTCCCGACTGCTCCTCCCCTGATGCGTCAAATTTACGCGCTCAGAGGAGGACGGCGGATGGGGGGGCCCTGTGAGGGGGGTAAGGGGCCCCCCTGCAGGGGGAGGTTAGGGGATGCGCCTAGCTGGGGGCACCTGCAGGGCGCCTGGGATGGGAACCCTAGTGGGCCCTTCACCCCCCAGTCCGACCCTGCACTTTGGGCTGTTTGTGGGGTACTGGCTGTACATTTGGGGAGAATGTGAGATATCTGCTGAGCTTTGAGCTCAAATGGCTGCTGCTCAATGCACTTTGAAGTAGGGATGCACTGAATCCAGGATTTGGTTCGGTATTTGGCAGTTTTCGTCAGGGTTCAGATGAGGGATGCACCGAATTCCAGATTTGGTTCGGGATTCGGGCCAATTCCAGCCTTTTTTTGAAGGATTTGGTTTGGGCCGAACCGGATCGGAACCATAATTAGCATAAATTAGCATATGCTAATTAGCATTCAGAAGGGTTAAATGGTAGAGGGGGAAATTTCCGCCATGCTCTGCGCAAGCAGCAATTTTTAACCCTTCACGATCCTATTAGCATGTGCTATCTAGGATTCCGAATCGGTTCGGGATTCGGCAGAATCTGTCGGGGTGGGTTTGGTGCATCCCTAGGCCAAATCCATAGTCCTGGCCAAACCGAATCCTAATTAGCATATGCTAATTAGGATTTGAAGGGTTAAATGTCGCTGCGTGAACATGGAGGGGAAAACTTAACCCTTCTGTATCCTAATTAGCATATGGTAATTGTGGTTAGTCTAAAGGTGGCCACACACGGGCTGATTCTACCTGCCGATATCGGTCACTTAGACCAACTCAGCAGCTTATCAGCCCATGTATGGGCACTACTGACGGGCCTGCCCAACCGACATGTGGCCTGAAATCGGGCAGATATTGATTGGGCAGGTTTAAAAATTTAGTTGATGCGGTCCCCAAACCAACTGTGCCTATTACCAGCGTTCTAATTCAATCGTTTTGCCTCAGGGCCAAAATGGCTGAATTAGCCCGATATCGCCCACCCGTAGGTGGGGATATCGGGAGAGGATCTGCTAACTTGGCGACCTCACCAAACGAGCGGATCTCAGCATGTATGGCCACCTTAAGATTTTATGAGCATAAAAGAGATGAGGTGTAATCGGAGAACATACATATACTTGGTCCTGACCCCTAATGCACTGGGTATGACTCAGAAAGCAACATCATTATTTATGGAAACCATATGTTGAACTAATCATCCATCCAAAGGGGCCGGGGGTCTCTGGACTAGCAGCCCAGGTCAGTATAGGGACACTTTTAGAGGCAACACCCCCAGTAATGGTTCCCCCAAGCTGCAGTTTAGTTGGGAATGTTATGAGCAAAGAGCAGCTGGGAGAAGCACCCAAGGCAACTGGTGGGTGCCAAACTACGCTCCCGATTATGAATTAGCACCCCATTTATAATCAGATCATTTTTTAATAAACCGTTCCCTTGGGTTAGTGTGGCCTTTGCATGAGCAAAAGATCTTTTTCCCTGCTCATCATTGGCCGCCGGCGGCTCCGTGCCACCTCCCCGGGGGAGCAGACATCTGCGCAGCATTTGGTGGGATTGCTATATTTGTTTTCATACTCATTAAAATGTGTTTCCAAGAAGTGTTTATGACACATAATTATTTTATTTCTGAAACTAAAGCTTTTTGGCTGATCCGTGTCGGCGGCGCGCTACAAGCTCTGGGGAATAAAATGCAGTTCAGGAAAAGGAGCTTAGATATTCACAGGGTATAATTATCCCTGCAAGTCAATGGGGATCATTTAGGAAAGGGCAAGAACACAGGCACCTCAGTTATGGGCCCTAGTGATGCATCACAAACATCATTTGGCCAAATGAATCTTCTTAGAAAGATGTAACTGAATTCTAAAGTGAATCCACACACCAATATTCATATTCATCTGACTCAAAAGAATGTGCAAACCAAGCAGGGGCCCCACCAAGCAGCAACAGCGGGGCCCTTGCACATAGGAGCAACCGGCAAACCCTACTCACAGGATACTGAAGGGGTTGTATTAGTGGCACAGTGTGTAGCGTAAAGCATGATCAGTTGCACTTCCATTATACTTATATATTTAGTTGGCCTTGGAGCGATCTTATAACCCACCCCCTTTTCCCTTTCTGTGTTTTTCTGCATTTTTAGTTATTTTGCTGGAAGAATGGCCAAACTTCCATGTGGTTGTAGCTTCCCCACACCCGTCTCTTTAATGGCACTCTTATGCCTTCGAAAATGGGTGTTGGTCTGGGAAATCTCTCTTCTTTAGGGTGAAGACACACAGGGCTACTTAGTAGCAGCTACTTGTCACGGCTACTGAGGGTAAGAACCCACGGAGTGATTTACTCGCCCGTGATAGATCTCTGTTATTGCCAGCAAATAACCGCTCCGAAAAGGCTTTCCACTGCAATCTCTCTTCTTTAGGGTGAAGACACACAGAGCTACTTAGTAGCAGCTACTTGTCACAGCTACTAAGGGTAAGAACCCACGGAGTGATTTACTCGCCCGTGATAGATCTCTGTTATTGCCGGCAAATAACTGCTCCAGCTCCTCCCCAGCATCCTCCAGCTCCTCCCCAGCATCCTTCAGCTCCCCCCAGCATCCTCCAGCACCCCCCACAGCATCCTCCAGCTCCCCCCCGCATTCTCCAGAACCCCCCCACAGCACTCTTCAGCTCCACCCCAGCATCCTGCACAGCATCCTCCAGCTCCTCCCCCCAGCATCCTCCAGCACCCCCCACAGCATCCTCCCCAACATCCTCCAGCTCCTCCCCCCAGCGTCCTCCAACTCCCCCCAGCATCATCCAGCACCCCCCCACAGCATCCTCCAGCTCCTCCCCCCAGCAGCCTCCAGCTCCCCCAACATACTCCAGCACCCCCCACAGCATCCTCCAGCTCCTTCCCCAGCTCCCCCACAGCATCCTCCAGCTCCTCCCTCCAGCTCTTCCCCCCAGAATCCTCCAGCTCCTCCCCCCAGCATCCTCCAGCTCCCCCCCAACATACTCCAGCACCCCCCCACAGCATCCTCCAGCTCCTTCCCCAGCTCCCCCCCCAGCATCCTCCAGCTCCCTCCAGCATCCTCCAGCTCCCCCCCAGCATCCTTCCCAGCATCCTCCAGCTCCCCCCCAGCGTCCTTCCCAGCATCCTCCAGCTCCCCCCCAGTGACCTCCTGCGGCTCCCCCCAGCATCCTCCAACTACCGCCTGCTTCCTCCGGCTCTCCATCCGTCCTCCGGGTGCGTCCTCTTGATCTGTCCCTTGGCTCCCTGCTGCATGTGCACATTTTTATAAGGTTGCCCCCCGTTCGTACTGACGTCATGTGTACATACGGGGCACAACCAATTGAATTACCCGCTGACCACCAATGACATTAACATATGCAAATTAGGATTTGGATTCGGTTTGGAATTTGGACAAATCTTTTACGAAGGATTCAGAGTTGAATCCAAAAATAGCGTATTCGGTGCCTCCCTAGTTTGGGCCTCTGTGTAGAGGCCATGGCCTGTTCTGAATCCCAGTCCGGGCCTGAGGACATCCCTACTTTATATTGGGGCCCCATCCTCTCTTCATGGCCAGGGGCCCCTTCTTTCCGAGCTCCAACCCCACGCTCAGTTTGCTATGATTGACACCTCACCCACTTTTTAAAATATATGACCTTTCCAGTGGGTTTCCAATGTGCCAGCTCAGCTTTTCCAGTCTCCCCGTATTGTTTGGGATGTTTTGTTACTAAGCGCTGGCATGTTGATTGCTGCAGAACAGATGTTTATTTGATCACATCATCGTGGCAGAAATCCTAAACACGTTCATTCCCAGGACTGTAGTTACTGTAATTATTCAGTGAATCTATGGGTAAAATGAAGAGTCGGGAAGCATTTACTGTGTAGAACCAGGTCCGGTGTGTCCATATGGGAACTGAGCGACCGATACATTTGCTCCCAAATTCAATGGGCCGTTCCACAGGCAGGCTGCACGGTTCTGATTGGAACAGGGCTCGGCACCTACACAGTGGATGGAACACAAGACCCTTACAGCTCTGCAACTGGCAGAAGTACAGAACCTACGGAGCTTTGATATTGGATGTAACATAGAACCTTACGGCCAAGAGACAGGCAGGGACATTGGACCTACTATACACAGTATTGATATTGAATGGAACACAAGACCCTCACAGCCAAGGAACAGGCACAGCACCCACACAACTGTGAATCTGGCAGGAACAGGGGATCAAACAGCCAAGGCAACCGACACAGCTTTGATACTGGATGGACAACAAGACTTTTACAGTAAAGAACCTGGCAGGAGTGCGGGACCTGCACAGCCTCACTCTATTAGTAAAGGGGAACTGCACCACTCAGAAACTAGTGGGAACAAAGAATTGCCATAGTCTTGGATCAGGCAGGATCACCAGACCCCAACAAAACTAGAACAAAGAACAAAACCATAAGCCTAAGCTTAAGTCCTGGCAGGAATATATGTGTTGCTTGTGTGGAGAAAGCAGGACCCTCACAGCTCAGAAACTGGCAGACTGAGGGGCTACGCACAGCGTACAAACCAGCAAGAACCGAGGATACACATAGTCCAAAAACTAAAAACAGCTCTATCGACTATCTGTTCAGCATTGTAAATATTGCAGGCCTGACAGCTGACACGGATAAAGGCCCTGTACATCCAAGATATTAGCAGCAAACAGTGATTCACCCAGCCCAGGGACTAGCAGAGATGGAGGAGATAAAGAGAAGAGCCATGAAACTGTCAGGAACAAAGGAAACACTTGGCCAAGAAACCAGCATCGGCAGAGGAAACATAGAGACAAGAAACCAGCATGGGCAGAGGAAACATAGAGCCAAGAAACCAGCATGGGCAGAAGAACTATAGAGCCAAGAAACCAGCATGAACAGAGGAACCATAGAGCCAAAAAACCAGCATGAACAGAGGAACCATACAGCCAAAAAACCAGCATGAACAGAGGAACCAAGAAACCAGCATGGGCAGAGGAACCATAGAGCCAAGAAATTAGCAAGATCAGAGGACCCATAGAGCCAAGAAACCAGCAAAGGCAGAAGAACTATAGAGTCAAGAAACCAGCATGAACAGAGGAGCCATAGAGCCAAGAAACCAGCATGAACAGAGGAACCATAGAGCCAAGAAAACAGCAAAGGCAGAAGAACTATAGAGCCAAGAAACCAGCATGGGCAGAGGAACTATAGAGCCAAGAAAACAGCATGAACAGAGGAACTATAGAGCCAAGAAAACAGCATGAACAGAGGAACTATAGAGCCAAGAAAACAGCATGAACAGAGGAACTATAGAGCCAAGAAACCAGCAAAGGCAGAAGACCTATAGAGCCAAGAAACCAGCATGGGCAGAGGAACTATAGAGCCAAGAAAACAGCATGAACAGAGGAACTATAGAGCCAAGAAACCAGCAAAGGCAGAAGAACTATAGAGCCAAGAAACCAGCATGAACAGAGGAACTATAGAGCCAATAAACCAGCATGAACAGAGGAACTATAGAGCCAAGAAACCAGCAAAGGCAGAAGAACTATAGAGCCAAGAAACCAGCATGAACAGAGGAACTATAGAGCCAAGAAACCAGCAAAGGCAGAAGAACTATAGAGCCAAGAAACCAGCATGGGCAGAAGAACTATAGAGCCAAGAAACCAGCATGAACAGAGGAACTATAGAGCCAAGAAACCAGCAAAGGCAGAAGAACTATAGAGCCAAGAAACCAGCATGAACAGAGGAACTATAGAGCCAAGAAACCAGCAAAGGCAGAAGAACTATAGAGCCAAGAAACCAGCATGAACAGAGGAACTATAGAGCCAAGAAACCAGCAAAGGCAGAAGAACTATAGAGCCAAGAAACCAGCATGGGCAGAAGAACTATAGAGCCAAGAAAACAGCATGGGCAGAGGAACCATCAAGCCAAGAAACCAGCATGGGCAGAGAAATTAGCAAGATCAGAGGAAGCACAAGAAACAATCAGAAACACTGAAACCTCATAGCAAGAAACCCACAGGAACATGGGAACTACAGAGCTGAGACATTGCCAGGCACATATGAACCACATAACCAAGAAAAAAACAGGAACATATGAACCACAGAGCCATAGCTGAGACCAGCAGATCAGAGAAACCACCCAGCCAAGAAAACAGCAGGAACTGTGAAACTGCTTAGCCCAGAAACTGTCAGAACCACTGAACCCACACAGACCCAATAATACAGAAGAACATGAAGAGCTGAAGCAAAGGGAAGGACATTGTGCTTAATACTGGGACATATGAGTAGCACAGGAGTCCTGTGTTTGGAGTTGAGGAGGATTCAACTCAGAAGGAGTGTGCTTGGGGCCAAGGTCCCTTATTAAAACAAAACAAATAACAAATATGTCAAGATTCAAGGCCAAGATGTAACCTTCAGCCTTGGCACCAGGGTTTGGCTGGCAGAACAGTCCAACACATTATCATTGTGGCCTCGGTAATACAATACTACAATATTACCATTGTGATCTCACTTATTTGGAACAGGATTTTCCAGTCTGTTTTCTCAGTGACACATGGATAATTTCACTGTGGCCAAACACTTTCTTGCCTTGGGCAAGGCTACAGCTTTAGCCAGGTTTAACCCATGTCTTAATGATGGATTTAACTCTTCCTCTTCAATTTCCATGTGAACCTGTCTGTTGACCAGAATCCCTGTTAATTCACCCATATCAATCACTGCAAAGGTGTATAGTGTTCCTCTTTGCTTTTTTACCACATCGTTACCTACATTTTCAGTTAAAGCTAATGGCACAGAGGGTAACTGCCACCTCCCAATGACTGCAGTGGCACTTAGCTTTACCAGAGGTATCAGTGGAGAAACCACCCTGTGTTCCATCACCCTTAGCATCCATGTGAATGTGCCAATGGGTATAGCGGGGAAGCAGGTAGGTAGGTAGGGGTATAGAATAAGGATGGACTCCTAGGCAGTCACTTTCCTCTGCCACTTACATCACATGATCCTGCATCAACAAATAGACTGCTCCTGTGTCAGAGCAGCAGCGCATCCTAACAGCATGTGGGACCTGTCACTCACCCCAGTTTAAAGAAGACATATTGTATGAAAAACAAGAATGTTCCAGCGCATTATACTCTTTGAATTATAGAAGGAATGGGCTTTAAAAAGTAGTGCTTTGGGCTGATTTATTGAAAGCCCCGCCCATCTGTTCCACTTCCTGCTGCCTCCTTTCCCAGGCTGTGAAGGGGGGCGGCGGCACTGTAGGATAGGAACCAATCAGCAGCTAAGCTGACCTGATAGGGAACTGAAGCCTGTCTGTGCTTGTGTGACTGCAGGGCTGTGATTGGCTCTCCCCCTCCTACTGTGCTTCTGGCAGGGACCGTTAGGACACGCCCACCCCTCATCTGAAACCCAGACAGGGACCTGAGAGGATCTATAGGGAGCTCCAATAAAGGGCCCATTGTTACAGATAGGGTTAATGTTTAGCCCAAAGGGAAACCAGCACCGTATATTATTCATAATTGCCTACAGGGTTAGGGTTTTTTTTTTTTTCAATTATCAAATGTGGAGGGTGCCAAATGTTAGGTTTCTTACCTGAAACCCCAGGCTGGTGCTCCTGTCAGCAGAAAACTTCACCGGCCCGGGGTACATGCAGGCACGCAATCCTTTTCCTTCTTCCTCTGTGATCCCAGGGCCAACTCACGCACAGTAGAGTGAAAAAGATGGCATTTTTGTTGTAGTCCGGCTTTTCAGAGAGACTGAAGAGGATCACTCACCTGCATATACCCCAGGCTGGTGTGGTTTTCTGCTTACAGGAGCCCCAGCCTGGGGTATCAGGTTGTGATACATACCAGTCCCTGTTTGTCCAGTTTTCTGCTATGCACAAATCTGTTGTCTGTAGTATCGTTTAGGAATGAGATGTAGTACAAGCCGGTGTCGGGATATTTTCATATCCTGTATATGTTGTGTACTGATCAAGGAGGAACACTAGTTCAAAACCTAGTTAATAATCCAGGAAAATTTGTATTTACTCATAAAATTTGAGACAGGCAAAGGAAATGTAAGAGGAAGGTAATGTAAAAGGAAAGGTAAAAATGGTCAGAAAGGTCTATGGAAATACAGCCATAAGCACTCACAGAAACGCTGTACTGAGTCCTCTATCAAAAGAAACACAGGATTTCTTGTCTCTTTTTTTGTAACCATGATGTTCCAGTGTCTGACTTCCTCTCTCAGAAACAGCCTTAATTCCCAGGGCCAGAGTCTGCGCAGTTCTCTCCCCTCTCCTGCTCCCCCTCCCACCAGAATGCTAAGAACTCCCTCCCCCCCTCCCTAAGGAATGTGTGATCTCAGCTATAACAGCTAGACTGCAGGAAGGAAGCTACTTAAAATGGCAACTGCTATCAGGAGCAGGGGCGGGCCGAGCCGACCGGGCGCCCTAGGCAACCCGGTTGGCCACCGCACCCCTGCACCTGCGCTATCACATCGCACCCCCCCCCGAATTGGCGCGCATGCGCAGCTCGGCGCAGGTTGGGGGGGATGAGATGCGAACAGATAGTTCATTACCCTCGCCGTGTAATGACAAGCAGCGGGGGCAATGAAACCAGAGCACAGCACAGACTAGGGGTAGGCAGGAGAGGCTCCTACCTGGCAACCCCCAATCGTTGCACCCTAGGCAGCTGCCTCTTCTGCCTACCCCTAGTTCCGGCCCTGATCAAGAGAGACAAATAGTTTATCTAATACAGAATCTTATATAATCAGATTACAGGGCACTAAACCTCCATGGAAACGTTACCCCCCCAGCGCTACAGACTGAAGCACCCCTACTGAGAACAGGGGGAAACAATACAGTAACAAACCAGTAGGTTTTTGTGTGGAGTTGCTGCCACTTTCAGTGTCGGACTAGCCCATAGGGATACCAGGAAAATTGCCAGTGGGCCCTCCCGCTTCTAACCATTTGGCCTAATTCATGGTCATGACTTATTTTTCTATGAGAATAAAGCAACTAACTATATAGAAAAATAAATTATAGTATGCAAAGATAAAAAAAAAAACTAGAGATTGAGTAAGAAATAGATGAAAACTAGTTTGGAGTGTGGGCCCATGGTCTAAGGCTTTCTGGTGGCCCCAGGCATCCCAGTCCCACACTGGCACCTTTCTAACAGGGTCACACAGTGGGGCATCAAAGCTGCAGGGGAAAACATGAGTCAGGGCAGTTGTCTCACTGAAGGTGCTTTAAAGTCAGTTACTCTGTCTGCTACAGCCACCAATTGACAGGCACCCAAGGTATCGAGACAAAATATATATTTATATAAAACGACCAATTATTTAGAACGCATTTAGTTTTGTTTCCTCTGAAAAGCCAAAGGACAACCCGCCATTTCACTCAGAAACAAATCTCCTATTTCACCAGCACTGTTCCTGGTCCGACAGCGCGACTGTACATAAAGATTTCAGCGCAATTAATACTTTATTTTCTGCCCCATTCAAAATGGCCGCTCCGTCATCCCAGTTCGGATCCGCCTTCGTTGACCTCCTATTGGCTAATTTACACACCCGAAGGGACGCGTGATTGGCTGTAGATGTGCCCGCGTCGCAAAGCGAGCGTAAGCGCCTTGAACTCGGTACGCAACGTGAAATACGCGGCGCCATATTGGATAAGGGAAGGAAGACGTCAATTTACTACGTCTCAACAGTTGCTGGTTTATTCAGTATCTAATATACCACAAATTACGCCGTTTTAGTCTAGTAAATACATTTTCATTTATTGTCTGAAAAGAAATTCTTCAAAATATGAAGAATTGTTTATCTTGTAGTGGCTTATTGATAAATTTACTTAATTCTCCTCAAAAATGATTTGATGCAGTCTGGTGAGTGTAAAGAAAACAAGAACCAGTTGAAATAATTATTTCCTTTTATTTACAGCAGCTCAGACATTTCCAGGAACAATATGTTTTACACCGGTCTGACAGATTTTACACAGAGCATTCACCTAACATTAATGCACAAATTTATAAATACACAGAGCCTATACGATAGTGCGGCTCAGGCCCATAGAATTGTAAGTATGCAGAGGCCTAAACAGCCCCTCTCAGGCCCAAACCCTAGGCACATAGGGATTCCCCTGTACTAAGCACAATTCAGCAGGAACAGCCCCCTAAGTTTGCTCATAGCCTGTACAGAGAGATACCATAAAACTATGGCACATAGGGATTCCCCTGTATTAAGCACAATTCAGCAGGAACAGCCCCCTAAGTTTGCTCATACCCTGTACAGAGAGATACCATAAAACTATGGCACATAGGGATTCCCCTGTACTAAGCACAATTCAGCAGGAACAGCCCCCTAAGTTTGCTCATAGCCTGTACAGAGAGATACCATAAAACTATGGCACATAGGGATTCCCCTGTACTAAGCACAATTCAGCAGGAACAGCCCCCTAAGTTTGCTCATAGCCTGTGCAGAGAGATACCATAAAACTAGGCACATAGGGATTCCCCTGTACTAAGCACAATTCAGCAGGAACAGCCCCCTAAGTTTGCTCATAGCCTGTGCAGAGAGATACCATAAAACTAGGCACATAGGGATTCCCCTGTACTAAGCACAATTCAGCAGGAACAGCCCCCTAAGTTTGCTCATAGCCTGTACAGAGAGATACCATAAAACTATGGCACATAGGGATTCCCCTGTACTAAGCACAATTCAGCAGGAACAGCCCCTAAGTTTGCTCATAGCCTGTACAGAGAGATACCATAAAACTATGGCACATAGGGATTCCCCTGTACTAAGCACAATTCAGCAGGAACAGCCCCCTAAGTTTGCTCATAGCCTGTACAGAGAGATACCATAAAACTATGGCACATAGGGATTCCCCTGTACTAAGCACAATTCAGCAGGAACAGCCCCCTAAGTTTGCCCATAGCCTGTACAGAGAGATACCATAAAACTATGGCACATAGGGATTCCCCTGTACTAAGCACAATTCAGCAGGAACAGCCCCCTAAGTTTGCCCATAGCCTGTACAGAGAGATACCATAAAACTATGGCACATAGGGATTCCCCTGTACTAAGCACAATTCAGCAGGAACAGCCCCCTAAGTTTGCTCATAGCCTGTACAGAGAGATACCATAAAACTATGGCACATAGGGATTCCCCTGTACTAAGCACAATTCAGCAGGAACAGCCTCCTGATACGTATTTATGAACATGCATCCATTTGCCCAAACCCACCCCAGCTCATCAGTGTCTCTGTAAAGCCCGATCCAGTGGTCATAGAGCCCCTTATGTCTTCTTAGGAAATCCTACAATGACAGAACATTCGCTGTGAGAAACAGGATCTCGACCAATCCAATTCCGCAGCAAATATAAACGGTCCTGTAAATAAAAAGTGCCAATTAGTCATTCCCAAATTAAATGAAATAATGACAGCACCTTGCACAGCACCCAGAGCCATTACGCCCACCCACCTCCCCTCAGTTCTATACGTTATATGGGCAAATCATACAAATGGCACAGGGCCCACAAAAAGCTTTATACACTATTCTATTTATTTGTGTTTTACAGTCACATTGCCATTTTATGCTGACAGGCCCCCCACATCCCTCTCGCCTCCCGTAGCCCCGATACTGTAAGGAATAACATGGAGCCAGAAGGGAGTGTTGCCTAACAGCCCCCATAAGGGTAGGATCTGACATCAACTGCCCCCCCAGCAGAGGGCGCCTTCTGGAGAGGAAATGAATAGGAATTCCCACTCACTGCCCCAGACTCATATATATGGGTCCCTGCACTTATACCCACCTGTCTGCCTGCAAAATATAATGAAATAAATGGTTCAACGCTTCCCGCATAAAGGAAGTTTGAGGCTCTTGTTGGCTCCACCCAGTTTTTCTAACCTTGGACCCCAGTTATATAGTCAAAACCCTGGTGCAAAGTTTGGGGGCCCTGGATGTAATAGTGTCTGAATGGCAGCAATTTACATTTCCCCACTGAAAGTCAGCGAGTGACATCTGGCAGTTGGGGGCTTCGCCCATGTTATTTTACCTGGAACGGCAGTTGCCCAGTGACTAACTCTGCAATGTTTGGGGGTTATAGTTACAGAACAGCAGCAGTTTCAATTGAAACCAATAAAAGTCAATAGGTGAATTGTGATTGGTGGTTGGTGGGTACGCCCCCTTTTTCTAACCTTGAGTGGAAGTCACCCAGTGACAAACAGGGGGCACCCTGGCATAAATAGTGTGAGACTGGCAGCATCTTATATTTAACCCAATGAAATTGAATGGGTGGAAACAGATTGGCTGTGAGAATGGCAGCAGTTACAATTGCCCCACTGAAACCTTATCGTCACGGACCCTGCAAAGTTTGGGGGCCCTGGTGTAAATAGTATAAGAATGGCAGCATTTTACATTCCAAGCAACATAATAACCCTAACAAAGTACTGGGCTATTGGGTTTGTACAGAGGGGGGCACAGGGGGGACAGTCGTCCCGGGCCCCTTTTAATCAAGTCCGGGCCCTATCACTGCTGGCGCCCTCCGTTATGTCCCGGTGCTCCCCGCTCCATCTGCGCTTATATAGTGACGTCACACGTACCTTCTATTAGCGCAGATGGAGCGGGAGCAGCAGGACATAGCTGAGGACGTCACAGAAGCCGGAGCCTGCAGGGGAGCCGACGCAGGGGAGAGGAACTGGAGGATGCTTGGTTGGCCCTGGAGGATGCTGGGGGAGCTGAAGGATGCTTCGGGGGGCCCTGGGGGGAGCCAGAGGATGGTTGTGGGGGAAACTGGAGGATGCTTAGGGGGGAGCCAGAGGATGCTGGGGGGAGCCAGAGGATGGTTGGGGGGGAACTGGAGGATGCTTAGGGGGGGAGCCAGAGGATGCTGGAGGATGCTGTGGGGGGGGGGGAGCTGGAGAATGCTGGGTGGGATGCTGAGGGGTGGAGCTGGAGGATGCTGGGATGTGGAGCTGGAGGATGCTGGGTGGGATGCTGAGGGGTGGAGCTGGAGGATGCTGAGGAAGCTGGAGGATGCTGAGGGGAGCTGGAGGATGCTGGGTGGGATGCTGAGGGGTGGAGCTGGAGGATGCTGGGAAGTGGAGCTGGAGGATGCTGGGTGGGATGCTGAGGGGTGGAGCTGGAGGATGCTGAGGGGAGCTGGAGGATGCTGGGTGGGATGCTAAGGGGTGGAGCTGGAGGATGTTGGGAAGTGGAGTTGGAGGATTCTGGGTGGGATGCTGAGGGGTGGAGCTGGAGGATGCTGAGGGGAGCTGGAGGATGCTTACTTAGGGGGCTGTCCCTGGTCCACACTGTACAAGCGCAGGGGTTCCGATTCCTCCACTTTTTCCTCATCCGACGGACTAATCCCGGGGTGACAGTCCCACTCCCCCATGTCTGTGCCGCAGTCTGCCCTGTGCAAGCAATCAGCCCTGTGGACACGGTGAAAACATTAACCCTATCTGTACCAATGGCCCCTTTATTGGAGCTCCCTATAGATCCTCTCAGGTCCCTGTCTGGGTTTCACATGAGGGGTGGGCGTGTCCTAACGGTCCCTGCCAGAAGCACAGTAGGAGGGGGAGAGCCAATCACAGCCCTGCACTCACACAAGCACTGACAGGCTTCAGTTCCCTATCAGGTCAGCCTAGCTGCTGATTGGTTCCTATCCTACAGTGCCGCCGGCCCCCCAGCTCATCCAGAGGATTCAGCCAGCAGGAAGTGGAACAGATGGGTGGGGCTAGTGGTTTTTTTTTTTAATTTCTCAATAAATCAGTCTGAAACACAACTTTAAGCACAATCCTTCTATATCTAGAGGGGTATAATTCACTGGTACATTCATAATTTATATAGGATATGTCTCCTTTAAAGATACGAAAGATGTGATTCAAAAGATTCAGGGTTTGGGAATAAGCCCTGACTGCCACCCGGCCAGCATAGATGTGGAAGCGTTATACACCAGCATTCCACATAAAAAGGCTTATATGCTGTAAAACACTTACAACAACAAGTATCATGAGAAGCGAGTTTCTTGGTCAGATTATTCACTATATTCTTACTCACAACTACTTACTGTTTGATGGCAAATTTCATCATCAAATCAGAGGCCCGGCCATGGGTAGTGCCTGCGCACCCAGCTATGCGCATTTATTCCTTGGCTGCTGGGAATCTCAATTGCTTTTTATCAACAGAATATCTTTTTATCTAAAATCGTACTGTGGAAGCGCTACATTGATGCCTAGTGATCTGGTGATAAACAGGAATCCCAGAGTATGATATCTATGCTGCAACGTGATAGGCTGACACTTCCCCAGTGACTTTGGTGCTGATAGGCTGCCCATTCTGGATCTCTCCTTACACATCAGTAGCGCCGGACAGATTGGAACTACGATCTAGCGCAAACCCACAGCCACAAATACTTTACTCCACTACTCTAGTTTTCACCCAGTACCACTTAAAGGAGAAGGAAAGGCTAATAAAGAGTTAATCCCAAGCTGCAGGCATACCTTCAGTTCTCTCAATAGTGCCCTTAAGTTTCCCCATATTTCACCCGTTCAGAAGATCAGAAGCCAAACTGGAAGAAAAAACGCTGGGTAGAGAAGATTCCCATAATGCATCCCTCCTGCACTGACTATGTGACCGGGACAATGTAGATGATGCATGCGCCCTGCTCATTGTCTGTAACAGCAGCGTGCGCGCTCCCCCCTCCCCTGAAACAGAACTGACAGGCAAGCGCTGAACTGAACTTACACAGTATGACAGGCAAGCTGTAATAAAAAGGGCCTTACCGGCTCGGCGGGGACGCCCGCCGCGCCATCCTCCCAATGCGCCGGTTCCTTCTTAGTGCGCGCGCGCACTTCCGCATCTCATAGGTCATGACGTCAGCGCGCAATGGCGCGAAATTTAAACTATTTAAAGGGCCATTTTCATACATTCATTGCCCGTGATAGGTTTTACTCCTGGTGCCTGTAAATTGTGCTTTATGCTTCCTGGTTGCTCCTGTTTTGACCCTGCCTGGCTTTGACGATTCTGATTCCTGTGTCCTGATCCGTGCCTGTCCCTGACTACTGTTTCTGCCTCATCCTTCTGATTGATTCCCGGTTTGACCCATTGCCTGCCTGACGATCCTAGTTATCTGCCCGCCTCGACCCAAGCCTGTCTGACCACGTATTTGCCTACTCCTATCTGTACCGTGACCATCGGCCTTAAGACTTATATACAGTCGTGCCCCATTGCTAGCCAGAACTCCTGCTCTGCACCTCTCGTATAAGTCCAGGTGGCATCCGAGTAGCTGAGGGCTCCTCCCGAAGCCAAAGGCGGTCACGCTACTGGTGAAGCACGAGCCGAGACCAGGGTGCTGGTATTGGGTGCCAACCGTGACACAAGCGCTGTGAGTAGCGGGGGGGGGGGGCAAGCGCTGTGAGTAGCGGGGGGGGCAAGCGCTGTGACTAGCGGGGGGGGGGCAAGCGCTGTTAGTAGCAGGGGGGGTGCGAGCGGGTGTTTGTTCCTGGGGGGGTGCGAGCGGGAGTTTGGTGACAGAGAAGTACGAAGTACAGCAACAGTTTGTGGTTTGAGTTGGGAGGTTTGTGCTTTTTCTGACCCGTGCATCACTATTATACCCTTGGTATAGCACTGCAACCAACCTTTCCTGTGTTTGGTGGAAGGGGGGAAGGGGGGGCGAGCAGAGGAAATCAAAGATGGCGGCCGTGACAAACTGCAGTTACTGCAAAGTTAGAAGGCAGATTCGTACAAAGGGGATACCCTAAGCGATGTCTGAAAAGAGCAAATCATAGAGCGCTTGGCGTAGACTGTGATACACTTCTGGGTGAAACAAAAACACAACAGTCTCAACTGATTAGATGCGTGGGCACTTTTAATAACCAGTGGGGCAACTTAAAATTGATCCTTGGCAACTTTTGGAATACCCTAAGGGGTGAGCGTGATTTGGCGCTGGTACTACCAGAAAGACCTACTCTTGTAGCCAGGAGATCTGAGAGCCTTGCTGACATTTTAGTACATAGCCACTATTCAGAGACCAAACCTAAAAAGGAACATTTCTTGAGTCCAACCATAGGGTCTTTGAAATGTTATAACTGTGAAGCATGTCAATATATGAGACCTACGAAAGACTTTTGTAGCCCACACTCCACACGTACCTACAAGATAAGACAATTTATTAACTGCCGGACATCAGGTGGGGTGTACATTGGAATATGTAGTTGCCCCAAATTATATGTTGGTAAAACTTTTAGGGAACTCAGGAAGAGTCTTGGAAGACATCGGCACGATTACACGCAAAAAGGACCCTCCTTTGGCAAGGCATATCAGGGACTTTCACCAATCAGACATACGTGCAATCTCTTTTTTTGGAATTGAGAAGGTCCAACTAGGCACTAGGAAGGGTGATATTGATAAAATCCTCCTAAGAAAGGGGCGCCAGTGGCTATACAGGCTACAAACTAAGTCCCCTTTGGGTCTTAATGAAGGCTTCACCTATACTCCGTTTATCGGTAGGGACTGATATACACTCTGGGATCCCCGTTTGTCTTTCATACTTTTTCATACTTCTATTCATTTACTCAAATGCTTTTGGTCCTTTTCCTCCTTCAGACGTGTTGAAATAATGTTGGATGATCACTTCTTACCTATGTTATTCATTAAGTTGTGTTTGGGATTCAATAACGTGTCATTACAGATTGCGGCCCTTAGATGACGTCATTAATAATGGACTACATAAGGATCTGGCGATATGTGGCTGACTCATTGATTGCCCCTGATGAAGTCGCTTTGAGTGACGAAACGCGTTGGGCGGGTGGGGGTGTGACACACGTGGCAGTTAGGCAGTTAGAATCCGTGAGCAGAACACTTGATATTAGGCGGCTCCACAATCACGGGTGGGAAGGGGGGTTTCTGTTGACCGGTTGGGCACTACTATAAGCGGCTCTGAGAGCTGGGCAGTGGCCGGAGTGACATCCGGTGTGGGGGGAATGTAGGCCGCCGTTAACAGCCGCGGTCATTTTTGGGGAAGGTGGTAGGAGAGTGCCATACAATTTGATTAATGACCGTGTGCCTCACTGTGATGCCGTGTGTAGGGGTTTATCAAAAATGGGCCCTTAGGATAGACACCCCTAGACTAGGCCACTGGTTGGTGCTAGTTAGCAGGGACACTGGGATGACTGGGTTCTATATAGTTAACAGGGAGTATACCTGTAGTTCGGGTTACGGCCACCGGGTGGTGCATAGGCCCATATAAAGGGTTGCAGCCATGTGCTGGAGAGCGATCGTGAGCCACCTTAGGTTGGGATAGCTCCTGGGACCAGGAGCTTCCCCTGACAACGTTATTAGATAGTAGTTTATGTAATAGGACATTCTAGGAGTGTCATGTAGGACACCAAGCTAGAATGGGCGGATATTGCCCCTCCAGGAGTGGTAGTGGGGTTAAGACCCCCCAGCATTACATCTGCTGGAGTGCAGGGCATTAAGTGGCTAGGTAGGTGGACAAGTCCCCGCTAGTCCAGGAGTCCGGATCTGAGGGTGCCATGCGCTAGTACCGGTGTGGGTCCTTGTGGTGTGACGCCTAGCATGGGTACTGAGAACTCCATAGGGAGGGTCTCACAGATAGTACCGGGGATAGCACCTAGATAGGAGCACATTGGGGAAACCCGTGAGGTAGTACCAACAGGAAAAGGATCTCAATGAGAAGTAAGGAGATATGCCCTGCCATGTGTATAAATGATATGCTGCTCCTGGAGAGGTCTCTGCCTGAATAAACCATAGCATTCCTTTCATATACAACTGTGTCTGCTGTGAATATCTACCTCGCCCAGAGGACCACTACTACGCCGGTAAGGAATAACTCAAAGAGTGAGTACATCACACCGGGAGTACGTGGTTCCCAAAGGGGCATTGTATCCTGATCGTTTCCCAGGGGGTGGAATATAGTTCCACAAGACCATCCCTGGGTGGAGGCACGCCATTTAGGGGAGAATCCCTTGTAAACCCCCATAGTAAGCGGGGGCTCAGGACTCCTGTAGCGCCAAAGTATCGTGCTCCAATGGGTAGTGCCACAAGAATCCGCAAAAGTGGGCTACATTTGGAGGCACTGCTGAGATCGATTTGAGAATTGGTTACCAGACAGGGCCCTAAGGGAACTGTGGCCTAGAGTGTCTGTAGGACTTTTTCTCCTGACCGGGCTAAATTTGAGCCAACCAGATCCACATCCCCAACCGGGATTTGGCGACAAAGAGGAGCAAGGCAGCTCCTAGCCAATTGGATTGCAGGATAGCTGGCGCCAAAAGTCAGCCAGGACTACACGTGAGATTTAGGCGTGCCAGAGGGTGACGCCTACCTATTTTGCATATTGACCGCCCCGTGAGGTGGATCGGCCAATAAAAGATGTTAGAAAGTGCGCCAAGAGCTGAGGAAGTGACGTGGCCAGTTAAAGTCACGGCGGCCATCTTGGGAAATTCCCAGTTAGCCTTTGGAAAGAGTCAAGCGAGTGAGTTCCTCTGTCTGATAACCGCAAATATGTCTGCCAAGTCCGGAACCGAGCAGGGCAGTGTACTGTCGCTGCATGAGAGACCGGCGGATGGCATCGCTTACGGTGCAGGGTACCGCTACATGTGGGCCGGTAATTTTGGGCGCACTGTACTGTGCCACACTGCACAGCTGTAACTGAGTTTAAAGGGGAGTAGCACCTACAGTTTTGGTGTACCCCTCAGGAGGGACTTGTCCTCTTCCACAAAGGAACTGTCGGAGGTGGGTAAGGTTGACCCACACCACAGCCAGCCGGCTGGTTGGGAGGCGAGGGCTGCTCCTGTCATGGCTTCCGGCCGGGAGTCGCTGAAGTTAGCCCATCATGGGGCAAAATTGTTGGATACCCACCCGTTGGTGGATGGAAAGGCCCAAGGTGGGGTCACCTTGGGAAATGGACTCCCTCAAGGAGGAGGGGGGTTCAAGAAAATTATTTTTTTTTGCTGTGTAATAAAAAGTGCTGCTTTTGGGCAATAACTTGTCCTTTTTGCTTCTTTGATTTGTGAAATGTCTAACAGGGACAGAGACTCTTGTGAGGACTTTCACCAAGACTTTGGAGGGTGGGGATGTTGGCATGTCTCACTTTTCCTTTCCAGATCATCCATTGTACCCTGGCAGTCTCCTGGAGGAACTGTGAAGCGTGATGTTATCAGTATGGTAAAAACATTGTGTAAGGTTTTTGGGTTGTGATGGGATCTGTCAGCTAGGAGGTGACAATTTCCAGCAGGGGGAGAATGTAGGGGTTTATCAAAAATGGGCCCTTAGGATAGACACCCCTAGACTAGGCCACTGGTTGGTGCTAGTTAGCAGGGACACTGGGATGACTGGGTTCTATATAGTTAACAGGGAGTATACCTGTAGTTCGGGTTACGGCCACCGGGTGGTGCATAGGCCCATATAAAGGGTTGCAGCCATGTGCTGGAGAGCGATCGTGAGCCACCTTAGGTTGGGATAGCTCCTGGGACCAGGAGCTTCCCCTGACAACGTTATTAGATAGTAGTTTATGTAATAGGACATTCTAGGAGTGTCATGTAGGACACCAAGCTAGAATGGGCGGATATTGCCCCTCCAGGAGTGGTAGTGGGGTTAAGACCCCCCAGCATTACATCTGCTGGAGTGCAGGGCATTAAGTGGCTAGGTAGGTGGACAAGTCCCCGCTAGTCCAGGAGTCCGGATCTGAGGGTGCCATACGCTAGTACCGGTGTGGGTCCTTGTGGTGTGACGCCTAGCATGGGTACTGAGAACTCCATAGGGAGGGTCTCACAGATAGTACCGGGGATAGCACCTAGATAGGAGCACATTGGGGAAACCCGTGAGGTAGTACCAACAGGAAAAGGGTCTCAATGAGAAGTAAGGAGATATGCCCTGCCATGTGTATAAATGATATGCTGCTCCTGGAGAGGTCTCTGCCTGAATAAACCATAGCATTCCTTTCATATACAACTGTGTCTGCTGTGAATATCTACCTCGCCCAGAGGACCACTACTACGCCGGTAAGGAATAACTCAAAGAGTGAGTACATCACACCGGGAGTACGTGGGTCCCAAAGGGGCATTGTATCCTGATCGTTTCCCAGGGGGTGGAATATAGTTCCACAAGACCATCCCTGGGTGGAGGCACGCCATTTAGGGGAGAATCCCTTGTAAACCCCCATAGTAAGCGGGGGCTCAGGACTCCTGTAGCGCCAAAGTATCGTGCTCCAATGGGTAGTGCCACAAGAATCCGCAAAAATGGGCTACACGTGTTTAATATACGGCTGGTGTTGGCCGAGGGAAAGTGGTGATTGGCGGTCTGTGGGCACAACGTGTAGTAGTAAGCAGCGACGGCGTTTGAACAGATGGCACAGGTGCTGCTGTACACATTTGGACTGATTGATTTGCTCCCCCAGGTTATAGATACCACACGGCTTTGGCTATACACTTTATATGACTCCTTCTCTTTCGATATCTCCCTCTGATCAAATTGATGCGCGTACCCCAGTGTAAATAGATGTAAATAAATGGCTGAATTCTATCTTCACGGGCTCCACCCCCTATAATCATGTTCTGAAATGAATTTATAATGAGACCATTCGTGTGTATCGATTAACTCGGAACATTTTACATTTTTTGATCAATGTGTTTTTAATTGATCCCTGTCATTGGTTGACAAGGATGAATGAATTTGGATCCTTATGTATCAATTCACCTAACTATTACTACATACCCCCCAACTGTCCCGCTTTTCGCGGGACAGTCCCGTTTTTTACAGTGCGTCCCGCTGTCCCGGATTGTTCAATGAATGTCCCGCATTACGGAAATGCAGAACATTCATTAAACTATCCAGGCCAGTGGGACGTGCTGGCTACAGCGGATCGCTCCGGCTCCTTCTTCTTGGGCTCCTGCTCCTTATTGGGCTCCTCGTACGGCGGCGACAGGTCCTTTTATAAGGTTGGGCCTGTGAGTGTGACGTCACACGTACGCACGGGCGCAACCTTATAAAAGGACCTGTCGCCGCCTTACGAGGAGCCCAATAAGGAGCAGGAGCCCAAGAAGTCTATGGGGGCCGCTATGTATGAGGTACTCACTATGGGGGCAATTGGGGGGGCACTGTGTATGGGGGGACACTGTATGGGGGGGCTCTGTGTAAGGAGGGCTACTGTGTATGGGGGGCACTGTGTATGGGGGACACTGTGTAAGGAGGGCTACTGTGTATGGGGGGCACTGTGTATGGGGGACACTGTGTAAGGAGGGCTACTGTGTATGGGGGGGCACTGTGTATGGGGGACACTGTGTAAGGAGGGCTACTGTGTATGGGGGGGCACTGTGTAGGAGGGCTACTGTGTATGGGGGGCACTGTGTATGGGGGAACTGTGTATGGGGGAGCACTGTGTATGGGGGGGCACTGTGTAAGGAGGGCTACTGTGTATGGGGGGAGGCACTGTGTATGGGGGACACTGTGTAAGGAGGGCTACTGTGTATGGGGGGGGCACTGTGTATGGGGGGGCACTGTGTAAGGAGGGCTACTGTGTATGGGGGGGGCACTGTGTATGGGGGACACTGTGTAAGGAGGGCTACTGTGTATGGGGGGGGGCACTGTGTATGGGGGACACTGTGTAAGGAGGGCTACTGTGTATGGGGGGCACTGTGTAAGGAGGGCTACTGTGTATGGGGGGGCACTGTGTATGGGGGCACTGTATGGGGGGACACTGTGTAAGGAGGGCTACTGTGTATTGGGGGCACTGTATGGGGGGGCACTGTGTAAGGAGGGCTACTGTGTATGGGGGCACTGTGTATGGGGGCACTGTGTAAGGAGGGCTACTGTGTATGGGGGCACTGTGTATGGGGGCACTTTCTATGGGGGCATTGTGTATGGAGGGTACTTTCTATGGGGTGCTGTCTATTGGGCCATCGTGGGCACTATTTTAAAAATGGGGTGTGGCAATTGGGGCGTGGCCACAAAGTGGGCGTGGCCAAAAAATTGCCCCTCTTTTCATTTTTCAAATGTTGGGAGGTATGTTACTATTTTAATCAAATATGGAATAAAAGTTAAGTTTTAAGGTCATAATCAGATGAAGCACTGAATACTGTCTGACCCTGCAGTTACACTGAGTGTGAGTTTCTTTTTTTGTTTAATCTTACTGGCCAACAGTAGTGCGGCTTCTGGCTGTGATGTCATGGGGCAGACAAATGGTGTCTAATGGCGGACATTAGGCAGATGAGAGGAAAGGAATGGGCACATCAGGTGGGTAAGTGGTGTAAGATGGGTTAGGATGGCTCCACTTGCAGAATGGGTCACAGAGGTAAGGGAAAGAAGGGGAATCACAAATTAAGGGTGAAAATGAGTAATACCTACCCCTAGCACTCAGGCTACACAGGTGCAGAACACTATTTAAAGGTACAGCATCCAATAGAAATCAGGGGGAAGGCTAATTCTGGTTTGGCCTGCTGATAAAGAAGCAGCTGTACGGCTGTATATTATAGCCCTAAAGTAAACAAAACCGTATTTGCAAATGATTATTCCAGTAGCCGTGCCCCAGCATAGTAAGAGATGGGCTGCTGCCGCCTGTGCCATCACGTTTCCAAGCGTCTCTATGGGCCAAGCAACAGCCGGCATATTGATTAAATAGCCACATGTTTTACTCAGAGTTTAGTTAGGGTAACCAGGGCCGGGCCAAGGTATTTTGGCACCCTAGGCAAAGGCTTCAATCAGCGCCCCCCCCCCCCCAGTCAGAGCATAGTCACATGTTTTACCCCACGCGATGCCCAGTCAGACAGAACTAATAAATGCTGCTATCATCAAGCCACATAAAATTATCCCCCTCTATTGCGCCCATGTACCAATGCCAGCAGCCATCCTATTGCCCCCCATCTGTACCTGTGCCAGCAGCAGCCAATCCCTTATATTGCCCCCCCATCTGTACTGTACCTGAAGCAACCAGTCACTTATATTGACCAATATGTCCCCAACCTGCACATAAAAATATCATGTTCTGCCCCCAAACCATATGTACCTTTGCCATCAGCAGCCAAGAATTGCCCCTATCTGTTCCTTCCTGTGCCAGCATGTGTCAGAACTCAGCCGTTTCTCATGCGCTGCTCAGGTACCTCTGCAACGCGCCAGCGCTCCCTGTACTTTGAGTGACGTAGCGCAGGTGTATGGAGGGGCGCCTATGTGCGTGCGTACGCATACGTCACAGCAGGCATAGCGCTGGCTAAGGGAAGGGTGGGGAGTGCTCCCGGGTCCCAGGCCAGCTACCGATTACAGTAAGCAGTACACAACGTACACACATGCTAGAGGCGGGTTGGAGTGGGCTGCGGGCGGTTTATTAAAGGCCAAGGCTGCCAAGCAAACTAGTTTTAAAAATAAATAAAACTCCCCCTTAAAGTGCGCCCCTTAGTGATTGCGCCCTAGGCAGGCGCCTACTCTGCCTACCCCTAGTTCCGGCCCTGAGGGTAACTATGAAGCTGAGGGGCTGAACCAAATATAACCCTGGTACATCAGCAAGTACTCACCATAAATGGCAGTTGAGTATATACCCCAGCTCAGCAGTCTCAGAGCAAGTGATGTATGATATGTATGTATACTGTGTGTGGGAATATATATCTGCATGAAAAATGGCGCACTCGTGGGACTTACGAATGAGCGCATACGTTTTTATTAGTTTGCCAGTATTAAGAGGACATTTTCTATAGATCTATAGACATGGCAGGCACTGAATGGTGATTGAGGGTGGGTTGGCAGAGCAGCCTGGGAGCAGTTAATGGGGTTGTTCACCTTTGTACAATATTCACAAATCTACCAGTTCACATCAATAGAATAATCTTTGCCATATAGATAGTTATCAAAAAATGTGCAGCTGAAGAGATATTCCCCTCAGAATCCTCCCTCTGCTGATCCTTCACTTCTGCGCACGCCCTGTGCTGGGGTCAGTGACCCCTATAAACACTACAGTTGCTTTCTACTCCCTTATATGCTTCCTTATAGGCTCAACTCCTATTGGCTGTGTCTCCTGTCAGTCTGGCACTGCTTCCTGTTCCTGTGAGTGCATAACAGTAAGTTAGTGATAGGCTGAGCCTGAGAAATTATCCAATGGGCATTCCATTTATGCAACTGGTTAGAGACCACAAGCAACCAATGAACTGGTCCAATAGGAAACAAGTAAGGGCAAGGCCTGGGCGTGATGATGTCAGCATATGGGAAGTTCTCAGTGTGTCAGGCTCAAAATAGGCCCCTCCCATCCCTTCAGGAACTGCTATAACAGGTATTGAAAGTGGCTTTTACAATTTCCTTTTTACTTTTTTTTTTATGGAAAATGGATTTTCTAACATGCTGAGAGCAGTGTTGGTGGTTTATTAAGATTTGGACATTGACAGTGAACAACTTGTTCCCCCCCTGCTGAGCTGAGGAAAGGTGTGTTTATTGATTGGTGGGAACCCTGGAGCTACCCCCTCCTTGAACATGGGGGCAGTTGCACAACAGGCTATGGGTAGGGGCAGCAGCTTGTGGGTCAGTGTATGGGAGCGGCCGGAAGTAATGCCCTCCCCAGGCTCGGACTGGCCCACCGGGATACCGGGAAAAATCCCGGTGGGCCCCTGGCCCCACTACCACTGAAAATAAGGCCCCCCGCAACCCCCAAAACCTTCTGTGCCCTGGTCGCTCCAAGTCGCTCTGCTCCACTCCCCTTACTTGTGTTCCGGGTCTGCTGCCAGCATGCGTGCGGACGTGCAATGACGTCATTCGCATGTGCCCTTCGCGCTGGACGCAGGTGCTGGCGCGCAAGGAAGGGAGAGGCTGCTTGTACAACTGGTCGCAGGATTACAAAGACTCTTCTACTGGTGCCAGGACAGGGCCTTCTGATCTGCTGGTCTGGTCTTGTCAGGTGAATACTGTAAACCTGACGAAGTGGATTTCTTGGTGCTGCTGCTGTTGCTGCTGCTTTTTGGGTGAGTTAACATGCTGCAGCAAACTTTGGGGTTGGGGGGGTTCAATACTCCATAATACATTTTTGAATTATGTGTATTTATTATTTACTAGGATGCTTACTGAATGAATTTTTTATGAATTGATTTACTATACATTTTTTGCAGTGAATGAATTGCAATTTTAAATAAAATACAATTTTTAAAACTGATGGAGTACTGGTGTATATAAAATATGCGCGTGTGTTAATATATTTGTACTAAGGGTCTTTGTATTTTGATGAAGGAATCTGTGATTCACTTAAAGGGGATATATACCATCGATTTTTACAATGCACTAAACCATGTAAAATAATGTAAAATAGAAATAAGTGCTTTTATTTTAATACCTTTGGGTTCAAATATGTCCATAAGTGCTTGAAAACTGTGCTCTACCCAGACCCTTTGCCAGCTTCCAGTGTAGGCTAATGCCAGACGAGGCGTAGGGCGGATATTTTCGGCAAGCAGAAAAGCGCTTGCTGAAAATACTGCCCTACGCCTCCTACATGTGCCTGTACCCGAATGAATGAGATACGCTCAGGTGCAGGCACATGTAGCCGATATACACATGAAAACGCGAGAGAATGCAAAGTCTCGTATTTTCATACGAATATCGGCTACATGTGCCTACAACTTCATTCAGGTGCAGACACATGTAGGAGGCGTAGGGCGGAATTCTAATTAAATACAGTAAATATGCATAGGGTGGGCGGGGCTTAGCGGTGTCACAGACAGTCTGTTCCCGCTCTACTCACTCTCCTCTTCCCAACCCCCCCCCCCCCCCCCCCCCCCCCGCAGCAGCACAAGCAGAGACACAGAAGGAGGAAACTGGGAGGGGTTTCCCTGCTGCTGTTGAGTAAAGCCTGTCAGTCAGTGCTGTGACCACTTCCTGTGGGAAACTGAAGGACACTCCCACCTTTCATGTTGCTCTGGCTTCTGATTAGAGAGGTTGTGTGTGCAGCTCTCATATAATGACAGTTTTAGGAGGTAAAATGCTTTCAAAATATCTTTCTTTCTGCATCATTTCACATTTTGAGGGAGGATGAATATTATAACTGAATATGAACTTTATATAAAATGTCTCCTTTAAACTGAACGTCATTGGTAGGATTGGCTCTGAAAGAAATAAGATTTTTTTTTTACAACTTTATGAAAGTGTATAGTCTGTGCAACACTAAGTTTGACCATTTACTGAATTATGCTTTAAAGAACAGTGGCAATGTGAATTTGGGAATTTTCACCTGCAGTGCAATTGGTTCCTCACGGTGAGGGCAGTGAGGGGGTTGGGGAATGCCCCCTGCCAGGGGATGGGGTAATGGCAGATTCTGTTAATGCCTATAAGAGGGGCCTGGATGAGTTCTTGAACAATCAGAATATCCAAGGCTATTGTGATATACAATTAGTTGTATGTGCATGTAAATGCAATCCCTTTATGCAGAGGATTGAATGTACTGTACATTTATTTGGGCAATTGCATGAATGCCTGTTACCTCTGCTTGATAACACATTTCGGTTCTGCGTTTTTAAAGTTTAATGTATTCTTGTTCCAGAATTCTGAAATCTTTCAGTTGCTCTGTGTAAGTAAGCCTGGTTGGTGTGAAACAAGTTATTCAATGACATGCAGGCAGATTATGCCCTGACGTTACCAGGGAGTGAAAGACAAGATTAGTAATGGCTTGTCATTTGTTGTTATGAGGCAAAATGCATAGTGTGATTCCTCCTTTCTTTAAACATCATTTTATTTTTGCATGTTTTAAAGCATGATGCTGCAGCATGATGGCATGATTTTCTTTTATGCATGGTGTGTCAGTTTAAAGTTTATTGTTCTCTTGCCTGCATCACAATGTTTTAGTATGTGCATGGGTCACAAAAGTTACAAGTTTAGGGTTATTTAGCGCTAGGGGTACTAATATACAAAATTAACCCTTTATTGATAGGAAATCTACAATGTCTTCTAAAAGAGGATCAGAGTCAAAAGATAAAAGCAAGGAAGCCATTCCCAAAAAGAAGTATAAAACAGGGGCAGAAAAAAGATTACAGGCATCCCAAAAAGGACTAGCGGGTGCAGGGACTGCACCGGGGCAGCAAAAGCTGTGGCAACCAAAGAGCCAGCCCAGTCAGAACTCTGCAGAACTTGAGGTATTATCCCAGGAAGATGCCCCTTTGCCAATAGTGATGGCTTTGTCATCATCAAGAGTTGAGGAGGAAGGTGGAGTAAATGGGGGGCCCTTGAGATCAAGTTCTCTGGTGGGCCCCAGGTGCCCCAGTCCGACACTGGCCCTCCCCGTAGGAACATTTCTGCCACCACAGTTTGTATAAAACACAAGTGCAATTCTCCCATAAAGCAAATTACAGCCTTGAATCGGGCGCCATTTTATGAGGAGAGGTAACAACTGGCACTGGTAACAAATGAATTGTTATGGGAGCAATAGGACAGGACACCCCCATCCCACCATCTGTAGGGGGAGTGGCTTCCCCTAGGGACCTGATATAAAGAACTTATAGATTTCTGTTCTACTGTATAACTGTATCTTATACCCCCCCCCCCCCACTGACTCCAGCAGGGCCGCTGTAAGGTACCGGGGGGCACTAATAGAATTTGTATTTATAATACACACAAAGCCATGAATATCCCAGAAATGATATCCCTATAAACAGTGCTTAGTGATGTCACCAGCATACCCCCCAACATTTGAAAAGTGTAAAGAGGGACAAAAAGAAATGCTAAAATGTTTTGACCACGCCCATTTTTGTGACAACACCTTCTACATACCACTCCCATTTTACAAAATTCGGCAGGTTATTTAAAGGAGAACTAAACGCCCCCAGGTACAAAAGCCCCTTAACTGCCCTGCATCAACCCCCCCTCCTCTCACCTATCCCTTCTCACATAGCCTATAAGTGGCCCTATAGAAAAACAAGCCTCAGTTTCCCCAAGAGACCTGTTTAGCTTATTAGTTACAATTGTGTCTCAGTGCAGGTATAGCTTGTTAAGTTTCATGGGCTCTACCAAAAGCTACTTATTTAATTAAATCTGAGACACATTGTATCTTTTTAAGCATTTACTGTAAGAGATCAAAGCAAAATTAGGGAAATCAGGACAGTTTGGAGGTATCAGTTATAATCGGTGATAGTGATGTACTTTCTGTCACATAAATCACTGAAACTTGTGTATTATCTGCTATGTAACATAGTAACATAGTAAGTTGGGTTGAAAAAAGATGTACGTCCATCACGTTCAACCATAATGCCTATATATAACCTGCCTAACTACAAGTTGCCTAACTACAAGTTGATCCAAAAAACCCCATCTGAAGCCTCTCTAATTTGCTGCAGAGAGGAAAAAATTCCTTCCTGACTCCAAGATGGCAATCGGACCAGTCCCTGGGGCAACTTGTACTAAGAGCTATCTCCCATAACCCTGTATTCCCTCACTTGTACTGAGAGCTATCCCCCCTACCCCTGTATTCCCTCACTTGTACTGAGAGCTATCTCCCCTACCCCTGTATTCCCTCACTTGTACTGAGAGCTATCTCCCCTACCCCTGTATTCCCTCACTTGTACTGAGAGCTATCTCCCCTACCCCTGTATTCCCTCACTTGTACTGAGAGCTATCTCCCCTACCCCTGTATTCCCTCACTTGTACTGAGAGCTATCTCCCCTACCCCTGTATTCCCTCACTTGTACTGAGAGCTATCTCCCCTACCCCCTGTATTCCCTCACTTGTACTGAGAGCTATCTCCCCTACCCCTGTATTCCCTCACTTGTACTGAGAGCTATCCCCCCTACCCCTGTATTCCCTCACTTGTACTGAGAGCTATCTCCCCAACCCCTGTATTCCCTCACTTGTACTGAGAGCTATCTCCCCTACCCCTGTATTCCCTCACTTGTACTGAGAGCTATCCCCCCTACCCCTGTATTCCCTCACTTGTACTGAGAGCTATCTCCCATACCCCTGTATTCCCTCACTTGTACTGAGAGCTATCTCCCCTACCCCTGTATTCCCTCACTTGTACTGAGAGCTATCCCCCCTACCCCTGTATTCCCTCACTTGTACTGAGAGCTATCTCCCCTACCCCTGTATTCCCTCACTTGTACTGAGAGCTATCCCCCCTACCCCTGTATTCCCTCACTTGTACTGAGAGCTATCTCCCCTACCCCTGTATTCCCTCACTTGTACTGAGAGCTATCTCCCCTACCCCTGTATTCCCTCACTTGTACTGAGAGCTATCTCCCCTACCCCTGTATTCCCTCACTTGTACTGAGAGCTCCCCCCCTACCCCTGTATTCCCTCACTTGTACTGAGAGCTATCTCCCCTACCCCTGTATTCCCTCACTTGTACTGAGAGCTATCCCCCCTACCCCTGTATTCCCTCACTTGTACTGAGAGCTATCTCCCCTACCCCTGTATTCCCTCACTTGTACTGAGAGCTATCCCCCCTACACCTGGATTCCCTCACTTGTACTGAGAGCTATCTCCCCTACCCCTGTATTCCCTCACTTGTACTGAGAGCTATCTCCCATAACCCTGTATTCCCTCACTTGTACTGAGAGCTATCTCCCCTACCCCTGTATTCCCTCACTTGTACTGAGAGCTATCTCCCCTACCCCTGTATTCCCTCACTTGTACTGAGAGCTATCCCCCCTACCCCTGTATTCCCTCACTTGTACTGAGAGCTATCCCCCCTACCCCTGTATTCCCTCACTTGTACTGAGAGCTATCTCCCTTACCCCTGTATTCCCTCACTTGTACTGAGAGCTATCCCCCTACCCCTGTATTCCCTCACTTGTACTGAGAGCTATCCCCCCTACCCCTGTATTCCCTCACTTGTACTGAGAGCTATCTCCCCTACCCCTGTATTCCCTCACTTGTACTGAGAGCTATCTCCCCTACCCCTGTATTCCCTCACTTGTACTGAGAGCTATCCCCCCAACCCCTGTATTCCCTCACTTGTACTGAGAGCTATCTCCCCTACCCCTGTATTCCCTCACTTGTACTGAGGGCTATCCCCCCTACCCCTGTATTCCCTCACTTGTACTGAGAGCTATCCCCCCTACCCCTGTATTCCCTCACTTGTACTGAGAGCTATCTCCCCTACCCCTGTATTCTCTCACTTGTACTGAGAGCTATCCCCCCTACCCCTGTATTCCCTCACTTGTACTGAGAGCTATCTCCCATACCCCTGTATTCCCTCACTTGTACTGAGAGCTATCTCCCCTACCCCTGTATTCCCTCACTTGTACTGAGAGCTATCCCCCCAACCCCTGTATTCCCTCACTTGTACTGAGAGCTATCTCCCCTACCCCTGTATTCCCTCACTTGTACTGAGAGCTATCTCCCCTACCCCTGTATTCCCTCACTTGTACTGAGAGCTATCTCCCATACCCCTGTATTCCCTCACTTGTACTGAGAGTTATCCCTCCTACCCCTGTATTCCCTCACTTGTACTGAGAGCTATCCCCTACCCCTGTATTCCCTCACTTGTACTGAGAGCTATCTCCCCTACCCTGTATTCCCTCACTTGTACTGAGAGCTATCCCCCCTACCCTGTATTCCCTCACTTGTACTGAGAGCTATCTCCCCTACCCCTGTATTCCCTCACTTGTACTGAGAGCTATCTCCCCTACCCCTGTATTCCTCACTTGTACTGAGAGCTATCCCCCCTACCCCTGTATTCCCTCACTTGTACTGAGAGCTATCTCCCCTACCCCTGTATTCCCTCACTTGTACTGAGAGCTATCTCCCCTACCCCTGTATTCCCTCACTTGTACTGAGAGCTATCCCCCCTACCCCTGTATTCCCTCACTTGTACTGAGAGCTATCTCCCCTACCCCTGTATTCCCTCACTTGTACTGAGAGCTATCTCCCCTACCCCTGTATTCCCTCACTTGTACTGAGAGCTATCTCCCCTACCCCTGTATTCCCTCACTTGTACTGAGAGCTATCCCCCTACCCCTGTATTCCCTCACTTGTACTGAGAGCTATCCCCCCTACCCCTGTATTCCCTCACTTGTACTGAGAGCTATCCCCCATACCCCTGTATTCCCTCACTTGTACTGAGAGCTATCTCCCCTACCCCTGTATTCCCTCACTTGTACTGAGAGCTATCTCCCCTACCCCTGTATTCCCTCACTTGTACTGAGAGCTATCTCCCATACCCCTGTATTCCCTCACTTGTACTGAGAGTTATCCCTCCTACCCCTGTATTCCCTCACTTGTACTGAGAGCTATCCCCCTACCCCTGTATTCCCTCACTTGTACTGAGAGCTATCTCCCATAACCCTGTATTCCCTCACTTGTACTGAGAGCTATCTCCCATACCCCTGTATTCCCTCACTTGTACTGAGAGCTATCTCCCATACCCCTGTATTCCCTCACTTGTACTGAGAGCTATCTCCCCAACCCCTGTATTCCCTCACTTGTACTGAGAGCTATCTCCCCTACCCCTGTATTCCCTCACTTGTACTGAGAGCTATCCCCCATACCCCTGTATTCCCTCACTTGTACTGAGAGCTATCTCCCCTACCCCTGTATTCCCTCACTTGTACTGAGAGCTATCCCCCCTACCCCTGTATTCCCTCACTTGTACTGAGAGCTATCCCCCATACCCCTGTATTCCCTCACTTGTACTGAGAGCTATCTCCCCTACCCCTGTATTCCCTCACTTGTACTGAGAGCTATCTCCCATACCCCTGTATTCCCTCACTTGTACTGAGAGCTATCCCCCCTACCCCTGTATTCCCTCACTTGTACTGAGAGCTATCTCCCCTACCCCTGTATTCCCTCACTTGTACTGAGAGCTATCTCCCATACCCCTGTATTCCCTCACTTGTACTGAGAGCTATCCCCCCTACCCCTGTATTCCCTCACTTGTACTGAGAGCTATCTCCCATACCCCTGTATTCCCTCACTTGTACTGAGAGCTATCTCCCCTACCCCTGTATTCCCTCACTTGTACTGAGAGCTATCTCCCCTACCCCTGTATTCCCTCACTTGTACTGAGAGCTATCCCCCCTACCCCTGTATTCCCTCACTTGTACTGAGAGCTATCTCCCCTACCCCTGTATTCCCTCACTTGTACTGAGAGCTATCCCCCCTACCCCTGTATTCCCTCACTTGTACTGAGAGCTATCCCCCCTACCCTGTATTCCCTCACTTGGTACTGAGAGCTATCCCCCATACCCCTGTATTCCCTCACTTGTACTGAGAGCTATCTCCCCTACCCCTGTATTCCCTCACTTGTACTGAGAGCTATCTCCCCTACCCCTGTATTCCCTCACTTGTACTGAGAGCTATCTCCCCTACCCCTGTATTCCCTCACTTGTACTGAGAGCTATCCCCCCTACCCCTGTATTCCCTCACTTGTACTGAGAGCTATCTCCCCTACCCCTGTATTCCCTCACTTGTACTGAGAGCTATCCCCCCTACCCCTGTATTCCCTCACTTGTACTGAGAGCTATCCCCCCTACCCCTGTATTCCCTCACTTGTACTGAGAGCTATCTCCCATACCCCTGTATTCCCTCACTTGTACTGAGAGCTATCCCCCTACCCCTGTATTCCCTCACTTGTACTGAGAGCTATCTCCCCTACCCCTGTATTCCCTCACTTGTACTGAGAGCTATCTCCCCTACCCCTGTATTCCCTCACTTGTACTGAGAGCTATCCCCCATACCCCTGTATTCCCTCACTTGTACTGAGAGCTATCTCCCCTACCCCTGTATTCCCTCACTTGTACTGAGAGCTATCTCCCCTACCCCTGTATTCCCTCACTTGTACTGAGAGCTATCCCCCCTACCCCTGTATTCCCTCACTTGTACTGAGAGCTATCTCCCCTACCCCTGTATTCCCTCACTTGTACTGAGAGCTATCCCCCCTACCCCTGTATTCCCTCACTTGTACTGAGAGCTATCTCCCCTACCCCTGTATTCCCTCACTTGTACTGAGAGCTATCCCCCCAACCCCTGTATTCCCTCACTTGCTAAGAACCCACCCAGCCCCTATATAAAGCTATATAATGTATCAGCCAGTACCACTTATTCGGGGAGGGAATCCCACAACCTCACAGCTCTCACAGTAACAAATCCTTTCCGAATATTTAAATGGAACCTCCCTTCTTCTAAACGGAGTGGGTGCCCTCGTGCCCGTTGGAAGGACCTACTGGTAAATAAAACATTAGAGAGGTTATTATATGATCCCCTTATATATTTATACATAGTTATCATGTCCCCCCTTAAGCGCCTCTTCTCCAGTGTAAACAGACCCAACTGGGCCAGTCTTTCCCCATAACTGAGACTTCCCATACCCTTTACCAGCTTAGTTGCCCTTCTCTGGACCCTCTCTAACTCAATAATGTCCCGTTTGAGCACTGGAGACCAAAACTGAACAGCATATTCTAGATGGGGCCTTACCAGCGCTCTGTAAAGGGGAAGAATAACCCCCTCCTCCCGTGAATCTATACCCCTTTTAATACAGCTCAAAACCTTGTTTGCCCTTGCAGCTGCTGCCTGGCATTGCTTGCTACAGCCAAGTTTATTATCTACAAGGACTCCAAGCTCCTTCTCCATTATGGATTTGCCTAGTGCAGTCCCATTAAGGGTATACGGGGCTTGCATATTTTTACATCCCAGGTGCATGACCTTACATTTATCCACATTAAATCTCATCTGCCACTTAGCTGCCCAGATTGCCAGTTGGTCAAGATCCTGCTGCAGGGATGTCACATCCTGGATAGAATTGACTGGTCTGCAGAGTTTGGTGCCATCTGCAAACACTGATACATTACTCATAATACCCTCCCCCAAGTCATTTATGAACAAGTTAAACAAAAGTGGACCCAGTACAGAACCCTGAGGGACCCCACTGAGACCCTTATTCCAAGTAGAGAATGTGCCATTAACAAACCCCCTCTGTACCCGATCCTGTAGCCAGTTTTCTATCCATGTGCAAACGACTTCACTGAGACCAATAGACCTTAGCTTAGAAAGCAGTCGTTTGTGGGGAACGGTATCAAATGCTTTGGCAAAATACTGCCCCCCCACTGTCCAGCTTCTTACTTACCTCATCATAAAAAGCAATTAAATTGGTCTGACATGACCTGTCCTTCATAAAGCCATGCTGATTACTGCTCATACTGCCATTCTCCAGTACATAATTTTGTATGTGATCCCTTAACAAGCTTTCAAATAACTTGCCCACCACGGATGTCAGACTTACAGGCCTATAATTACCACACTCCCTGTATAAATATGGGAGTGACATTCGCCTTCCCCCAATCCCCAGGTACCATACCTGATGAAAGAGAGTCTGAGAATATCAGAAACAAGGGCCACTGCAATTCTGCCCCTAGCTCTCTCAGTACCTGAGGGTGTATTCCATCTGGCCCCGGTGCCTTGTTTACATTTATCGTGTGTAACCCTTTAAGCACCATATCCTGTGCCAACCACTGTGAAGTTGGAGCTGAGGCAACAGTGCAGCTATTGGGTGGGACTTGGCCCTCTGGCTCCTCTACTGTATACACAGAAGAAAAGAACTGGTTAAGCACATCTGCCTTTTCTGTATCCGCTGTAACCATATTGTTATTATAACTCAATGGGGCCACACCCTCAACCTGCATCTTTTAACCTCTACCTTTTCTCCTTTTTTTCCAGCTTGAACAGCTGCCCCCGGGGCTACACAGCGGGGTATTTATATAAACTATAGTAGGGTTCCTGTAGCAAACACCCCAGCTGTACCGGTGCAGGAATGGCTGCCCCCGGGGCTACACAGCAGGGTATTTATATAAACTATAGTAGGGTTTCTGTAGCAAACACCCCAGCTGTACCAGTGCAGGAATGGCTGCCCCCGGGGCTACACAGCGGGGTATTTATATAAACTATAGTGGGGTTTCTGTAGCAAACACCCCAGCTGTACCAGTGCAGGAATAGCTGCCCCCGGGGCTACACAGTGGGGTATTTATATAAACTATAGTAGGGTTTCTGTAGCAAACACCCCAGCTGTACCAGTGCAGGAATGGCTGCCCCCGGGGCTACACAGCGGGGTATTTATATAAACTTCAGTAGGGTTTCTGTAGCAAACACCCCAGCTGTACCAGTGCAGGAATGGCTGCCCCCGGGGCTACACAGCGGGGTATTTATATAAACTATAGTAGGGTTTCTGTAGCAAACACCCCAGCTGTACCAGTGCAGGAACGGCTGCCCCCGGGGCTACACAGCGGGGTATTTATATAAACTATAGTAGGGTTTCTGTAGCAAACACCCCAGCTGTACCAGTGCAGGAATGGCTGCCCCCGGGGCTACACAGCGGGGTATTTATATAAACTATAGTAGGGTTTCTGTAGCAAACACCCCAGCTGTAGGAGTGTGTTGGAGATCACACGGGGGGGTTAGGTTGCCCTTAGGAATGAGTAGGGAGGGCACAGGGGCATATTTATATGTAGGTGGGTGCCTATATAATAGAAATGTAAAGAAATAAATAAGACACCACCCCAGCCGCCGCTAGATCACTCCTATTGAAATCTGGGGCAATGCTGGGGGGGGACAGAGGGGTCTCAGTATTGGCAGGAAGTGGCGTCACTCCCGCAACCTCAGGGCGCGTTTAGGCCTAGGGTGGCACCTAAATACCCCCCTGGGAGAGCGAGCTGTGGTGCAGCACATGTGAGAGTGTGCCCTTTATAATCCTCCCCCCACTGAATGGGAGAAATACAGTCTTTGCATTGTCTGTAAGAAACCGAGTGTTTGTGGCACAGGGATAGGGAGCACGTGGCGCAAAGGACAAGTTATAATAATTCACACCGAGATTCACATTGAACATAAGGCGGCCATCTTTATTTGGTGTAACAATAAACATCTCTCAAGGTTCTTAACAGAATCAAAGTTACATTTTAATATACAGCGATAAATTCAACAAATATCAGTTGAAATAAAGGAGTCGTTACAGGTCACAGAGACATTTCCCCATAGACATTTCCCCATAGACATTTCCCCATAGACATTTCCCCATAGACATTTCCCCATAGACATTTCCCCATAGACATTTCCCCATAGACATTTCCCCATAGACCTTTCCCCATAGACCTTTCCCCATAGGCATTTCCCCATAGGCATTTCCCCAGAGACATTTCCCCATAGACATTTCCCCAGAGACATTTCCCCAGAGACATTTCCCCAGAGACATTTCCCCAGAGACATTTCCCCAGAGACATTTCCCCAGAGACATTTCCCCAGAGACATTTCCCCAGAGACATTTCCCCAGAGACATTTCCCCAGAGACATTTCCCCATAGACATTTCCCCATAGACATTTCCCCATAGACATTTCCCCATAGACATTTCCCCATAGACATTTCCCCATAGACATTTCCCCATAGACATTTCCCCATAGACATTTCCCCATAGACATTTCCCCATAGACATTTCCCCATAGACCTTCTCACAGAGACATTTCCCCATAGACATTTCCCCATAGACCTTTTCACAGAGACATTTCCCCATAGACATTTCCCCAGAGACATTTCCCCATAGACATTTCCCCAGAGACATTTCCCCATAGACATTTCCCCAGAGACATTTCCACTGAGACATTTCCACTGAGACATTTCCACAGAGACATTTCCCCATAGACCTTTTCACAGAGACATTTCCCCATAGACCTTTTCGCAGAGACATTTCCCCATAGACATTTCCCCATAGACCTTTTCACAGAGACATTTCCCCATAGACATTTCCCCAGAGACATTTCCCCATAGACATTTCCCCATAGACATTTCCCCATAGACATTTCCCCATAGACATTTCCCCATAGACATTTCCCCATAGACATTTCCCCATAGACATTTCCCCATAGACATTTCCCCATAGACATTTCCCCATAGACCTTCTCACAGAGACATTTCCCCATAGACCTTTTCACAGAGACATTTCCCCATAGACATTTCCCCATAGACATTTCCCCATAGACATTTCCCCATAGACATTTCCCCATAAACATTTCCCCAGAGACATTTCCACTGAGACATTTCCACTGAGACATTTCCACTGATAAGAGATGGGGATCAAAATACCCCACATGTGACCTGAGTCGCTACCAGAAAGTCCCTCCACCACCCCCCCATGCTTGTATATGGCACGGGCAGGGCCCCAGGGGGTATCAATATGCTTTCTGGCTCCTCATTGGCCAGTCTCTCCCCTGGGCCCCCCTACAGTTGTGGGTTCTGCTTATAATTCACACCGGGCTCCATATTAGACATAAGGGGTCCCTCTATGGGGGCCGTTGGTCGGAAGTACAAATATACATTCTGTATACAAAGGACAATCCCCAATACACGGAATGAATGTGAGGCAGTAGTTGTTACAGGGAAAGTCTCACAGAGGGAGGGAACTATAATGCTGCACTGATTCTGGGGCACAAACTGAGCTAATGATGTTTCTATGGATTGTGCAGCTAAAAATGAACTTTAAACGAAAATATCAACCCATAAATATGATACATTGAGGTGAGACAGCTATTCCCATCATTATCATAGGCCTAATACCATTATTATAGGCCCAATATCCCCTCATTATGATTCCCCCACTGACCAGCAAAGTGACTGGGGGGCACACTGACCAGCAATGTGTTTGGGGGGAACACTGACCAGCAATGTGTTTGGGGGGAACACTGACCAGCAATGTGTTTGGGGGGAACACTGACCAGCAATGTGTTTGGGGGGAACACTGACCAGCAATGTGTTTGGGGGGAACACTGACCAGCAATGTGTTTGGGGGGAACACTGACCAGCAATGTGTTTGGGGGGAACACTGACCAGCAATGTGTTTAAGGCGAGTTTGGGGGGGCACACTGACCAGCAATGTGTTTAAGGCGAGTTTGGGGGGGCACACTGACCAGCAATGTGTTTGGGGGGAACACTGATCAGCAATGTGTTTGGGGGGGCACACTGACCAGCAATGTGTTTGGGGGGAACACTGATCAGCAATGTGTTTGGGGGGGAACACTGACCAGCAATGTGTTTGGGGGGAACACTGACCAGCAATGTGTTTGGGGGGGAACACTGACCAGCAATGTGTTTGGGGGGAAACACTGACCAGCAATGTGTTTGGGGGGAAACACTGACCAGCAATGTGTTTGGGGGGGTTTGGGGGGGCACACTGACCAGCAATGTGTTTGAGGGGAGTTTGGGGGGGCACACTGACCAGCAATGTGTTTGAGGGGAGTTTGGGGGGGCACACTGACCAGCAATGTGTTTGAGGAGAGTTTGGGGGGGCACACTGACCAGCAATGTGTTCGGGGGGGGAACACTGACCAGCAATGTGTTTGGGGGGAACACTGACCAGCAATGTGTTCGGGGGGGAACACTGACCAGCAATGTGTTGGGGGGGGAACACTGACCAGCAATGTGTTTGAGGAGAGTTTGGGGGGGCACACTGACCAGCAATGTGTTCGGGGGGGGAACACTGACCAGCAATGTGTTTGGGGGGGAACACTGACCAGCAATGTGTTCGGGGGGGAACACTAACCAGCAATGTGTTTGGGGGGGAACACTGACCAGCAATATGTTTGAGGGGAGTTTGGGGGGGCACACTGACCAGCAATGTGTTTGAGGGGAGTTTGGGGGGGCACACTGACCAGCAATATGTTTGAGGGGAGTTTGGGGGGCACACTGACCAGCAATATGTTTGAGGAGAGTTTGGGGGGGGCACACTGACCAGCAATGTGTTTGAGGGGAGTTTGGGGGGGCACACTGACCAGCAATATGTTTGAGGGGAGTTTGGGGGGGCACACTGACCAGCAATGTGTTTGAGGAGAGTTTGGGGGGGGCACACTGACCAGCAATGTGTTTGAGGGGAGTTTGGGGGGGTAACACTGACCAGCAATGCTTTTGGGGGGGCACACTGACCAGCAATGTGTTTGAGGGGAGTTTGGGGGGGAACACTGACCAGCAGTGTTGGGAGGGGCACACTGTCCAGCAATGTGTTGGGAGGGGCACACTGTCCAGCAATGTGTTGGGAGGGGCACACTGTCCAGCAGTGTTGGGAGGGGCACACTGTCCAGCAATGTGTTGGGAGGGGCACACTGTCCAGCAATGTGTTGGGAGGGGCACACTGTCCAGCAGTGTTGGGAGGGGCACACTGTCCAGCAATGTGTTGGGAGGGGCACACTGTCCAGCAATGTGTTGGGAGGGGGCACACTGTCCAGCAATGTGTTGGGAGGGGCACACTGTCCAGCAGTGTTGGGAGGGGCACACTGTCCAGCAATGTGTTGGGAGGGGCACACTGTCCAGCAATGTGTTGGGAGAGGGAACATTGTCCAGCAATGTGTTGGGAGAGGGAACATTGTCCAGCAATGTGTTGGGAGGGGGAACACTGTCCAGCAATGTGTTGGGAGGGGGAACATTGTCCAGCAATGTGTTGGGAGAGATAACACTGTCCAGCAATGTGTTGGGAGGGGGAACATTGTCCAGCAATGTGTTGGGAGAGGGAACATTGTCCAGCAATGTGGTTGGGAGAGGGAACATTGTCCAGCAATGTGTTGGGAGAGGGAACATTGTCCAGCAATGTGTTGGGAGAGGGAACATTGTCCAGCAATGTGTTGGGAGGGGGAACATTGTCTAGCAATGTGTTGGGAGGGGAAACATTGTCCAGCAATGTGTTGGGAGGGGGAACATTGTCCAGCAATGTGTTGGGAGAGGGAACATTGTCCAGCAATGTGTTGGGAGGGGGAACATTGTCCAGCAATGTGTTGGGAGAGGGAACATTGTCCAGCAATGTGTTGGGAGAGGGAACATTGTCCAGCAATGTGTTGGGAGAGGGAACATTGTCCAGCAATGTGTTGGGAGAGGGAACATTGTCCAGCAATGTGTTGGGAGAGGGAACATTGTCCAGCAATGTGTTGGGAGAGGGAACATTGTCCAGCAATGTGTTGGGAGGGGAAACATTGTCCAGCAATGTGTTGGGAGGGGGAACATTGTCCAGCAATGTGTTGGGAGAGGGAACATTGTCCAGCAATGTGTTGGGAGGGGGAACATTGTCCAGCAATGTGTTGGGAGAGGGAACATTGTCCAGCAATGTGTTGGGAGAGGAAACATTGTCCAGCAATGTGTTGGGAGAGGGAACATTGTCCAGCAATGTGTTGGAGGGGGCACACTGTCCAGTAATGTGTTGGGAGGGGAACATTGTCCAGCAATGTGTTGGGAGGGGAAACATTGTCCAGCAATTTGTGGGGAGGGGGAACATTGTCCAGCAATGTGTTGGGAGAGGGAACATTGTCCAGCAATGTGTTGGGAGGGGGAACATTGTCCAGCAATGTGTTGGGAGAGGGAACATTGTCCAGCAATGTGTTGGGAGGGGGAACATTGTCCAGCAATGTGTTGGGAGAGGGAACATTGTCCAGCAATGTGTTGGGAGAGGGAACATTGTCCAGCAATGTGTTGGGAGAGGGAACATTGTCCAGCAATGTGTTGGGAGAGGGAACATTGTCCAGCAATGTGTTGGGAGAGGGAACATTGTCCAGCAATGTGTTGGGAGGGGGAACATTGTCCAGCAATGTGTTGGGAGGGGAAACATTGTCCAGCAATGTGTTGGGAGGGGGAACATTGTCCAGCAATGTGTTGGGAGAGGGAACATTGTCCAGCAATGTGTTGGGAGAGGAAACATTGTCCAGCAATGTGTTGGGAGAGGGAACATTGTCCAGCAATGTGTTGGGAGGGGGCACACTGTCCAGTAATGTGTTGGGAGGGGGAACATTGTCCAGCAATGTGTTGGGAGGGGAAACATTGTCCAGCAATTTGTGGGGAGGGGGAACATTGTCCAGCAATGTGTTGGGAGAGGGAACATTGTCCAGCAATGTGTTGGGAGGGGGAACACTGTCCAGCAATGTGTTGGGAGAGGGAACATTGTCCAGCAATGTGTTGGGAGGGGGAACATTGTCCAGCAATGTGTTAGGAGGGGAAACATTGTCCAGCAATGTGTTGGGAGAGGGAACATTGTCCAGCAATGTGTTGGGAGAGGGAACATTGTCCAGCAATGTGTTGGGAGGGGGAACATTGTCCAGCAATGTGTTGGGAGAGGGAACATTGTCCAGCAATGTGTTGGGAGGGGGAACATTGTCCAGCAATGTGTTAGGAGGGGAAACATTGTCCAGCAATGTGTTGGGAGGGGGAACATTGTCCAGCAATGTGTTGGGAGAGGGAACATTGTCCAGCAATGTGTTGGGAGGGGAAACATTGTCCAGCAATGTGTTGGGAGAGGGAACATTGTCCAGCAATGTGTTGGGAGGGGGAACATTGTCCAGCAATGTGTTGGGAGGGGGCACACTGTCCAGCAATGTGTTGGGAGGGGGAACACTGTCCAGCAATGTGTTGGGAGGGGGCACACTGTCCAGCAATGTGTTGGGAGGGGGAACATTGTCCAGCAATGTGTTGGGAGAGGGAACATTGTCCAGCAATGTGTTGGGAGAGGGAACATTGTCCAGCAATGTGTTGGGAGAGGAAACATTGTCCAGCAATGTGTTGGGAGAGGGAACATTGTCCAGCAATGTGTTGGGAGGGGAACACTGTCCAGCAATTGTGTTGGGAGAGGAAACATTGTCCAGCAATGTGTTGGGAGAGGGAACATTGTCCAGCAATGTGTTGGGAGGGGAACACTGTCCAGCAATGTGTTGGGAGAGGAAACATTGTCCAGCAATGTGTTGGGAGGGGGCACACTGTCCAGCAATGTGTTGGGAGGGGCACACTGTCCAGCAATGTGTTGGGAGAGGAAACATTGTCCAGCAATGTGTTGGGAGGGGGAACATTGTCCAGCAATGTGTTGGGAGAGGGAACATTGTCCAGCAATGTGTTGGGAGTGGGAACATTGTCCAGCAATGTGTTGGGAGAGGGAACATTGTCCAGCAATGTGTTGGGAGGGGGAACATTGTCCAGCAATGTGTTGGGAGAGGAAACATTGTCCAGCAATGTGTTGGGAGGGGGAACATTGTCCAGCAATGTGTTGGGAGAGGGAACACTGTCCAGCAATGTGTTGGGAGAGGGAACATTGTCCAGCAATGTGTTGGGAAGGGGAACATTGTCCAGCAATGTGTTGGGAGAGGGAACATTGTCCAGCAATGTGTTGGGAAGGGGAACACTGTCCAGCAATGTGTTGGGAGAGGGAATATTGTCCAGCAATGTGTTGGGAAGGGGAACATTGTCCAGCAATGTGTTGGGAGAGGGAACATTGTCCAGCAATGTGTTGGGAAGGGGAACACTGTCCAGCAATGTGTTGGGAGAGGGAACATTGTCCAGCAATGTGTTGGGAAGGGGAACATTGTCCAGCAATGTGTTGGGAGAGGGAGCATTGTCCAGCAATGTGTTGGGAGGGGGCACACTGTCCAGCAATGTGTTGGGAGAGGAAACATTGTCCAGCAATGTGTTGGGAGGGGGAACATTGTCCAGCAATGTGTTGGGAGAGGAAACATTGTCCAGCAATGTGTTGGGAGGGGGCACACTGTCCAGCAATGTGTTGGGAAGGGGAACATTGTCCAGCAATGTGTTGGGAGAGGGAACATTGTCCAGCAATGTGTTGGGAAGGGGAACACTGTCCAGCAATGTGTTGGGAGAGGGAATATTGTCCAGCAATGTGTTGGGAAGGGGAACATTGTCCAGCAATGTGTTGGGAGAGGGAACATTGTCCAGCAATGTGTTGGGAGGGGGCACACTGTCCAGCAATGTGTTGGGAGGGGGAACATTGTCCAGCAATGTGTTGGGAGAGGGAACATTGTCCAGCAATGTGTTGGGAAGGGGAACACTGTCCAGCAATGTGTTGGGAGAGGGAACATTGTCCAGCAATGTGTTGGGAAGGGGAACATTGTCCAGCAATGTGTTGGGAGAGGGGAGCATTGTCCAGCAATGTGTTGGGAGGGGGCACACTGTCCAGCAATGTGTTGGGAGAGGAAACATTGTCCAGCAATGTGTTGGGAGGGGGAACATTGTCCAGCAATGTGTTGGGAAGAGGAAACATTGTCCAGCAATGTGTTGGGAGGGGGCACACTGTCCAGCAATGTGTTGGGAGGGGGCACACTGTCCAGCAATGTGTTGGGAGAGGAAACATTGTCCAGCAATGTGTTGGGAGGGGGAACATTGTCCAGCAATGTGTTGGGAGGGGCACACTGTCCAGCAATGTGTTGGGAGAGGGAACACTGTCCAGCAATGTGTTGGGAGAGGGAACATTGTCCAGCAATGTGTTGGGAGAGGGAACATTGTCCAGCAATGTGTTGGGAGGGGGAACACTGTCCAGCAATGTGTTGGGAGAGGAAACATTGTCCAGCAATGTGTTGGGAGGGGGCAACACTGTCCAGCAATGTGTTTGGGAGGGGCACACTGTCCAGCAATGTGTTGGGAGAGGAAACATTGTCCAGCAATGTGTTGGGAGGGGGAACATTGTCCAGCAATGTGTTGGGAGAGGGAACATTGTCCAGCAATGTGTTGGGAGGGGGAACATTGTCCAGCAATGTGTTGGGAGAGGGAACATTGTCCAGCAATGTGTTGGGAAGGGGAACACTGTCCAGCAATGTGTTGGGAAGGGGAACACTGTCCAGCAATGTGTTGGGAGAGGGAAGCATTGTCCAGCATGTGTTGGGAAGGGGAACATTGTCCAGCAATGTGTTGGGAGAGGGAACATTGTCCAGCAATGTGTTGGGAAGGGGAACACTGTCCAGCAATGTGTTGGGAGAGGGAACATTGTCCAGCAATGTGTTGGGAAGGGGAAACATTGTCCAGCAATGTGTTGGGAGAGGGAGCATTGGTCCAGCAATGTGTTGGGAGGGGGCACACTGTCCAGCAATGTGTTGGGAGAGGAAACATTGTCCAGCAATGTGTTGGGAGGGGGAACATTGTCCAGCAATGTGTTGGGAGAGGAAACATTGTCCAGCAATGTGTTGGGAGGGGGCACACTGTCCAGCAATGTGTTGGGAGGGGGCACACTGTCCAGCAATGTGTTGGGAGAGGAAACATTGTCCAGCAATGTGTTGGGAGGGGGAACATTGTCCAGCAATGTGTTGGGAGGGGGCACACTGTCCAGCAATGTGTTGGGAGAGGGAACACTGTCCAGCAATGTGTTGGGAGAGGGAACATTGTCCAGCAATGTGTTGGGAGAGGGAACATTGTCCAGCAATGTGTTGGGAGGGGGAACACTGTCCAGCAATGTGTTGGGAGAGGAAACATTGTCCAGCAATGTGTTGGGAGGGGGCACACTGTCCAGCAATGTGTTGGGAGGGGCACACTGTCCAGCAATGTGTTGGGAGAGGAAACATTGTCCAGCAATGTGTTGGGAGGGGGAACATTGTCCAGCAATGTGTTGGGAGGGGGAACATTGTCCAGCAATGTGTTGGGAGAGGGAACATTGTCCCAGCAATGTGTTGGGGAGGGGGAACATTGTCCAGCAATGTGTTGGGAGAGGGAACATTGTCCAGCAATGTGTTGGGAGGGGGAACACTGTCCAGCAATGTGTTGGGAGGGGGAACATTGTCCAGCAATGTGTTGGGAGAGGAAACATTGTCCAGCAATGTGTTGGGAGGGGGAACATTGTCCAGCAATGTGTTGGGAGAGGGAACACTGTCCAGCAATGTGTTGGGAGAGGGAACATTGTCCAGCAATGTGTTGGGAGAGGGAACATTGTCCAGCAATGTGTTGGGAGAGGGAACATTGTCCAGCAATGTGTTGGGAGGGGGAACATTGTCCAGCAATGTGTTGGGAGAGGGAACATTGTCCAGCAATGTGTTGGGAGAGGGAACACTGTCCAGCAATGTGTTGGGAGGGGGCACACTGTCCAGCAATGTGTTGGGAGAGGAAACATTGTCCAGCAATGTGTTGGGAGGGGGAACATTGTCCAGCAATGTGTTGGGAGAGGAAACATTGTCCAGCAATGTGTTGGGAGGGGGCACACTGTCCAGCAATGTGTTGGGAGGGGGCACACTGTCCAGCAATGTGTTGGGAGAGGAAACATTGTCCAGCAATGTGTTGGGAGGGGGAACATTGTCCAGCAATGTGTTGGGAGGGGGCACACTGTCCAGCAATGTGTTGGGAGAGGAAACATTGTCCAGCAATGTGTTGGGAGAGGAAACATTGTCCAGCAATGTGTTGGGAGAGGGAACATTGTCCAGCAATGTGTTGGGAGGGGGCACACTGTCCAGCAATGTGTTGGGAGGGGGAACATTGTCCAGCAATGTGTTGGGAGAGGAAACATTGTCCAGCAATGTGTTGGGAGAGGAAACATTGTCCAGCAATGTGTTGGGAGGGGGAACATTGTCCAGCAATGTGTTGGGAGAGGGAACACTGTCCAGCAATGTGTTGGGAGAGGAAACATTGTCCAGCAATGTGTTGGGAGGGGGAACATTGTCCAGCAATGTGTTGGGAGAGGGAACATTGTCCAGCAATGTGTTGGGAGGGGGAACACTGTCCAGCAATGTGTTGGGAGAGGAAACATTGTCCAGCAATGTGTTGGGAGGGGGAACATTGTCCAGCAATGTGTTGGGAGGGGGAACATTGTCCAGCAATGTGTTGGGAGAGGGAACATTGTCCAGCAATGTGTTGGGAGAGGAAACATTGTCCAGCAATGTGTTGGGAGGGGGAACATTGTCCAGCAATGTGTTTGGGAGAGGGAACATTGTCCAGCATGTGTTTGGGAGAGGAAACATTGTCCAGCAATGTGTTGGGAGAGGAAACATTGTCCAGCAATGTGTTGGGAGAGGAAACATTGTCCAGCAATGTGTTGGGAGGGGGAACATTGTCCAGCAATGTGTTGGGAGGGGGAACATTGTCCAGCAATGTGTTGGGAGGGGGCACACTGTCCAGCAATGTGTTGGGAGAGGAAACATTGTCCAGCAATGTGTTGGGAGAGGAAACATTGTCCAGCAATGTGTTGGGAGAGGAAACATTGTCCAGCAATGTGTTGGGAGAGGGAACACTGTCCAGCAATGTGTTGGGAGAGGGAACATTGTCCAGCAATGTGTTGGGAGAGGAAACATTGTCCAGCAATGTGTTGGGAGGGGGAACATTGTCCAGCAATGTGTTGGGAGAGGGAACACTGTCCAGCAATGTGTTGGGAGAGGAAACATTGTCCAGCAATGTGTTGGGAGAGGAAACATTGTCCAGCAATGTGTTGGGAGGGGGAACATTGTCCAGCAATGTGTTGGGAGGGGGAACACTGTCCAGCAATGTGTTGGGAGAGGGAACATTGTCCAGCAATGTGTTGGGAGGGGGAACACTGTCCAGCAATGTGTTGGGAGAGGGAACATTGTCCAGCAATGTGTTGGGAGGGGGAACACTGTCCAGCAATGTGTTGGGAGGGGGAACACTGTCCAGCAATGTGTTGGGAGGGGAAACACTGTCCAGCAATGTGTTGGGAGAGGAAACATTGTCCAGCAATGTGTTGGGAGAGGGAACACTGTCCAGCAATGTGTTGGGAGAGGGAACACTGTCCAGCAATGTGTTGGGAGAGGGAACACTGTCCAGCAATGTGTTGGGAGAGGAAACATTGTCCAGCAATGTGTTGGGAGAGGGAACATTGTCCAGCAATGTGTTGGGAGAGGGAACATTGTCCAGCAATGTGTTGGGAGAGGGAACATTGTCCAGCAATGTGTTGGGAGGGGGAACACTGTCCAGCAATGTGTTGGGAGGGGGAACACTGTCCAGCAATGTGTTGGGAGAGGAACATTGTCCAGCAATGTGTTGAGAGGGGGAACATTGTCCAGCAATGTGTTGGGAGGGGGAACATTGTCCAGCAATGTGTTGGGAGGGGAACATTGTCCAGCAATGTGTTGGGAGAGGGAACATTGTCCAGCAATGTGTTGGGAGGGGAACATTGTCCAGCAATGTGTTGGGAGGGGGAACATTGTCCAGCAATGTGTTGGGAGGGGGAACATTGTCCAGCAATGTGTTGGGAGGGGAACACTGTCCAGCAATGTGTTGGGAGGGGGCACACTGTCCAGCAATGTGTTGGGAGAGGAACATTGTCCAGCAATGTGTTGGGAGAGGGAACACTGTCCAGCAATGTGTTGGGAGGGGGAACACTGTCCAGCAATGTGTTGGGAGAGGAACATTGTCCAGCAATGTGTTGGGAGAGGAACATTGTCCAGCAATGTGTTGGGAGAGGGAACACTGTCCAGCAATGTGTTGGGAGAGGGCAACACTGTCCAGCAATGTGTTGGGAGGGGGAACATTGTCCAGCAATGTGTTGGGAGAGGGAACATTGTCCAGCAATGTGTTGGGAGGGGGCACACTGTCCAGCAATGTGTTGGGAGGGGGAACACTGTCCAGCAATGTGTTGGGAGAGGAACATTGTCCAGCAATGTGTTGGGAGGGGCACACTGTCCAGCAATGTGTTGGGAGAGGGAACACTGTCCAGCAATGTGTTGGGAGGGGAACACTGTCCAGCAATGTGTTGGGAGGGGGAACACTGTCCAGCAATGTGTTGGGAGAGGAAACATTGTCCAGCAATGTGTTGGGAGGGGGAACATTGTCCAGCAATGTGTTGGGAGAGGAACATTGTCCAGCAATGTGTTGGGAGAGGGAACATTGTCCAGCAATGTGTTGGGAGGGGAACATTGTCCAGCAATGTGTTGGGAGGGGGAACATTGTCCAGCAATGTGTTGGGAGGGGGAACACTGTCCAGCAATGTGTTGGGAGGGGAACACTGTCCAGCAATGTGTTGGGAGAGGGAACACTGTCCAGCAATGTGTTGGGAGGGGGCACACTGTCCAGCAATGTGTTGGGAGGGGAACACTGTCCAGCAATGTGTTGGGAGAGGAACATTGTCCAGCAATGTGTTGGGAGGGGGAACACTGTCCAGCAATGTGTTGGGAGGGGGCACATGTCCAGCAATGTGTTGGGAGGGGGAACACTGTCCAGCAATGTGTTGGGAGGGGAACACTGTCCAGCAATGTGTTGGGAGAGGAACATTGTCCAGCAATGTGTTGGGAGAGGGAACATTGTCCAGCAATGTGTTGGGAGGGGAACACTGTCCAGCAATGTGTTGGGAGAGGAAACATTGTCCAGCAATGTGTTGGGAGGGGGAACACTGTCCAGCAATGTGTTGGGAGGGGCACACTGTCCAGCAATGTGTTGGGAGAGGAAACATTGTCCAGCAATGTGTTGGGAGGGGGAACATTGTCCAGCAATGTGTTGGGAGAGGGAACATTGTCCAGCAATGTGTTGGGAGAGGGAACATTGTCCAGCAATGTGTTGGGAGAGGGAACATTGTCCAGCAATGTGTTGGGAGGGGGAACATTGTCCAGCAATGTGTTGGGAGAGGAAACATTGTCCAGCAATGTGTTGGGAGGGGGAACATTGTCCAGCAATGTGTTGGGAGAGGGAACATTGTCCAGCAATGTGTTGGGAGAGGGAACATTGTCCAGCAATGTGTTGGGAGGGGGAACATTGTCCAGCAATGTGTTGGGAGAGGGAACATTGTCCAGCAATGTGTTGGGAGGGGAAACATGTCCAGCAATGTGTTGGGAGAGGGAACATTGTCCAGCAATGTGTTGGGAGGGGAACATTGTCCAGCAATGTGTTGGGAGAGGGAACATTGTCCAGCAATGTGTTGGGAGGGGAACACTGTCCAGCAATGTGTTGGGAGAGGGAACATTGTCCAGCAATGTGTTGGGAAGGGGAACATTGTCCAGCAATGTGTTGGGAGAGGGAACATTGTCCAGCAATGTGTTGGGAGAGGGAACATTGTCCAGCAATGTGTTGGGAGAGGGAACATTGTCCAGCAATGTGTTGGGAGGGGGAACATTGTCCAGCAATGTGTTGGGAGAGGAAACATTGTCCAGCAATGTGTTGGGAGAGGGAACATTGTCCAGCAATGTGTTGGGAGAGGAAACATTGTCCAGCAATGTGTTGGGAGGGGGAACATTGTCCAGCAATGTGTTGGGAGGGGGAACATTGTCCAGCAATGTGTTGGGAGAGGGAACATTGTCCAGCAATGTGTTGGGAGAGGAACATTGTCCAGCAATGTGTTGGGAGAGGGAACATTGTCCAGCAATGTGTTGGGAGAGGGAACATTGTCCAGCAATGTGTTGGGAGGGGGAACATTGTCCAGCAATGTGTTGGGAGAGGAAACATTGTCCAGCAATGTGTTGGGAGAGGGAACATTGTCCAGCAATGTGTTGGGAGAGGAAACATTGTCCAGCAATGTGTTGGGAGAGGGAACATTGTCCAGCAATGTGTTGGGAGGGGGAACATTGTCCAGCAATGTGTTGGGAGAGGAAACATTGTCCAGCAATGTGTTGGGAGAGGGAACATTGTCCAGCAATGTGTTGGGAGGGGGAACACTGTCCAGCAATGTGTTGGGAGAGGGAACATTGTCCAGCAATGTGTTGGGAGGGGGAACATTGTCCAGCAATGTGTTGGGAGGGGGAACATTGTCCAGCAATGTGTTGGGAGGGGAACATTGTCCAGCAATGTGTTGGGAGAGGAACATTGTCCAGCAATGTGTTGGGAGAGGGAACATTGTCCAGCAATGTGTTGGGAGAGGGAACACTGTCCAGCAATGTGTTGGGGAGGGAACATTGTCCAGCAATGTGTTGGGAGAGGGAACACTGTCCAGCAATGTGTTGGGAGAGGGAACATTGTCCAGCAATGTGTTGGGAGGGGAACATTGTCCAGCAATGTGTTGGGAGGGGGAACATTGTCCAGCAATGTGTTGGGAGAGGGAACATTGTCCAGCAATGTGTTGGGAGGGGAACATTGTCCAGCAATGTGTTGGGAGGGGGAACATTGTCCAGCAATGTGTTGGGAGAGGGAACATTGTCCAGCAATGTGTTGGGAGAGGGAACATTGTCCAGCAATGTGTTGGGAGAGGGAACACTGTCCAGCAATGTGTTGGGAGAGGGAACATTGTCCAGCAATGTGTTGGGAGGGGAAACATTGTCCAGCAATGTGTTGGGAGGGGAAACATTGTCCAGCAATGTGTTGGGAGGGGGAACATTGTCCAGCAATGTGTTGGGAGGGGGAACACTGTCCAGCAATGTGTTGGGAGAGGGAACATTGTCCAGCAATGTGTTGGGAGGGGAACATTGTCCAGCAATGTGTTGGGAGGGGAACATTGTCCAGCAATGTGTTGGGAGGGGAACACTGTCCAGCAATGTGTTGGAGAGGGAACACTGTCCAGCAATGTGTTGGGAGGGGGAACATTGTCCAGCAATGTGTTGGGAGAGGAACATTGTCCAGCAATGTGTTGGGAGAGGGAACATTGTCCAGCAATGTGTTGGGAGGGGGAACATTGTCCAGCAATGTGTTGGGAGAGGAAACATTGTCCAGCAATGTGTTGGGAGGGGGAACACTGTCCAGCAATGTGTTGGGAGGGGGAACATTGTCCAGCAATGTGTTGGGAGAGGGAACATTGTCCAGCAATGTGTTGGGAGGGGGCACACTGTCCAGCAATGTGTTGGGAGGGGGAACACTGTCCAGCAATGTGTTGGGAGGGGGAACATTGTCCAGCAATGTGTTGGGAGGGGGAACATTGTCCAGCAATGTGTTGGGAGGGGGAACACTGTCCAGCAATGTGTTGGGAGGGGGCACACTGTCCAGCAATGTGTTGGGAGAGGGAACATTGTCCAGCAATGTGTTGGGAGGGGGCACACTGTCCAGCAATGTGTTGGGAGGGGGCACACTGTCCAGCAATGTGTTGGGAGAGGGAACATTGTCCAGCAATGTGTTGGGAGGGGCACACTGTCCAGCAATGTGTTGGGAGGGAGCACACTGTCCAGCAATGTGTTGGGAGGGGCACACTGTCCAGCAATGTGTTGGGAGGGGGCACACTGTCCAGCAATGTGTTGGGAGAGGGAACACTGTCCAGCAATGTGTTGGGAGGGGCAACACTGTCCAGCAATGTGTTGGGAGGGGGCACACTGTCCAGCAATGTGTTGGGAGGGAAACACTGTCCAGCAATGTGTTGGGAGGGGAACACTGTCCAGCAATGTGTTGGGAGGGGGCACATTGTCCAGCAATGTGTTGGGAGAGGGAACACTGTCCAGCAATGTGTTGGGAGGGGGAACACTGTCCAGCAATGTGTTGGGAGGGGGCACACTGTCCAGCAATGTGTTGGGAGGGGGAACATTGTCCAGCAATGTGTTGGGAGAGGAAACATTGTCCAGCAATGTGTTGGGAGGGGGAACATTGTCCAGCAATGTGTTGGGAGAGGAAACATTGTCCAGCAATGTGTTGGGAGGGGGAACATTGTCCAGCAATGTGTTGGGAGAGGGAACATTGTCCAGCAATGTGTTGGGAGAGGGAACATTGTCCAGCAATGTGTTGGGAGGGGGAACACTGTCCAGCAATGTGTTGGGAGGGGGAACACTGTCCAGCAATGTGTTGGGAGAGGAAACATTGTCCAGCAATGTGTTGGGAGGGGGAACATTGTCCAGCAATGTGTTGGGAGGGGGAACACTGTCCAGCAATGTGTTGGGAGAGGGAACATTGTCCAGCAATGTGTTGGGAGGGGGAACATTGTCCAGCAATGTGTTGGGAGGGGGAACATTGTCCAGCAATGTGTTGGGAGAGGGAACATTGTCCAGCAATGTGTTGGGAGGGGGAACATTGTCCAGCAATGTGTTGGGAGAGGAAACATTGTCCAGCAATGTGTTGGGAGGGGAAACACTGTCCAGCAATGTGTTGGGAGGGGAAACACTGTCCAGCAATGTGTTGGGAGGGGGAACACTGTCCAGCAATGTGTTGGGAGGGGGAACACTGTCCAGCAATGTGTTGGGAGGGGAACACTGTCCAGCAATGTGTTGGGAGAGGGAACACTGTCCAGCAATGTGTTGGGAGGGGGAACATTGTCCAGCAATGTGTTGGGAGGGGGAACATTGTCCAGCAATGTGTTGGGAGGGGGAACATTGTCCAGCAATGTGTTGGGAGGGGGAACACTGTCCAGCAATGTGTTGGGAGGGGGAACATTGTCCAGCAATGTGTTGGGAGGGGGAACATTGTCCAGCAATGTGTTGGGAGGGGGCACACTGTCCAGCAATGTGTTGGGAGGGGGCACACTGTCCACGCAATGTGTTGGAGAGGGAACATTGTCCCAGCAATGTGTTGGAGGGGGAACATTGTCCAGCAATGTGTTGGGAGAGGGAACATTGTCCAGCAATGTGTTGGGAGGGGGGCAACAACTGTCAGCAATGTGTTGGGAGGGGGGCACACTGTCCAGCAATGTGTTGGGAGAGGGAACATTGTCCAGCATGTGTTGGAGGGGGAACATTGTCCAGCAATGTGTTGGGAGAGGGAACATTGTCCAGCAATGTGTTGGAGGGGGAACATTGTCCACAATGTGTTGGAGGGGGAACATTGTCCAGCAATGTGTTGGGGAAGGGGGCACACTGTCCAGCATGTGTTGGGAGAGGATACATTGTCCAGCAATGTGTTGGAGGGGGCACACTGTCCAGCAATGTGTTGGGAGAGGGAACATTGTCCAGCAATGTGTTGGAGGGGGAACATTGTCCAGCAATGTGTTGGGAGGGGGAACATTGTCCAGCAATGTGTTGGAGGGGGAACATTGTCGCAGCAATGTGTTGGGAGAGGGAACATTGTCCAGCAATGTGTTGGGAGGGGGCACACTGTCCAGCAATGTGTTGGGAGGGGGCACACTGTCCAGCAATGTGTTGGGAGGGGGAACACTGTCCAGCAATGTGTTGGGAGGGGGCACACTGTCCAGCAATGTGTTGGGAGGGGGCACACTGTCCAGCAATGTGTTGGGAGAGGGAACATTGTCCAGCAATGTGTTGGGAGGGGGCACACTGTCCAGCAATGTGTTGGGAGGGGGCACACTGTCCAGCAATGTGTTGGGAGAGGGAACATTGTCCAGCAATGTGTTGGAGGGGGAACATTGTCCAGCAATGTGTTGGGAGGGGGCACACTGTCCAGCAATGTGTTGGGAGGGGGAACATTGTCCAGCAATGTGTTGGGAGGGGGCACACTGTCCAAGCAATGTGTTGGGGGGGGCACACTGTCCAGCAATGTGTTGGGAGAGGGAACACTGTCAGCAATGTGTTGGGAGAGGGAACATTGTCCAGCAATGTGTTGGGAGGGGGAACATTGTCCAGCAATGTGTTGGGAGGGGGAACATTGTCCAGCAATGTTGTTGGGAGGGGGCACACTGTCCAGCAATGTGTTGGAGGGGGCACACTGTCCAGCAATGTGTTGGGAGAGGGAACATTGTCCAGCAATGTGTTGGGAGAGGGAACATTGTCCAGCAATGTGTTGGGAGGGGGCACACTGTCCAGCAATGTGTTGGGAGAGGAAGACATTGTCCAGCAATGTGTTGGGAGGGGGAACATTGTCCAGCAATGTGTTGGGAGAGGGAACATTGTCCAGCAATGTGTTGGGAGGGGGCCACTGTCCAGCAATGTGTTGGGAGAGGAAACATTGTCCAGCAATGTGTTGGGAGGGGGAACATTGTCCAGCAATGTGTTGGGAGGGGGCACACTGTCCAGCAATGTGTTGGGAGAGGAAACATTGTCCAGCAATGTGTTGGGAGAGGGACACTGTCAGCAATGTGTTGGAGGGGGCACACTGTCCAGCCAATGTGTTGGGAGAGGAACATTGTCCCAGCAATGTGTTGGGAGGGGGGAACACTGTCCAGCAATGTGTTTGGGAGAGGGAACATTGTCCAGACAATGTGTTGGGAGAGGGAACATTGTCCAGCAATGTGTTGGGAGAGGGACATTGTCCAGCAATGTGTTGGGAGAGGGAACATTGTCCAGCAATGTGTTGGGAGGGGGAACATTGTCCAGCAATGTGTTGGGAAAGGAAACATTGTCCAGCAATGTGTTGGGAGGGGGAACATTGTCCAGCAATGTGTTGGGAAAGGAAACATTGTCCAGCAATGTGTTGGAGGGGGAACATTGTCCAGCAATGTGTTGGGGAGGGGGAACATTGTCCAGCAATGTGTTGGGAGGGGGAACATTGTCCAGCAATGTGTTGGGAAAGGAAACATTGTCCAGCAATGTGTTGGGAAGGGAAACATTGTCCAGCAATGTGTTGGGAGGGGTAACATTGTCCAGCAATGTGTTGGGAGAGGGAACATTGTCCAGCAATGTGTTGGGAGAGGAAACATTGTCCAGCAATGTGTTGGGAGGGGGAACATTGTCCAGCAATGTGTTGGGAGGGGGAACATTGTCCAGCAATGTGTTGGGAGAGGAAACATTGTCCAGCAATGTGTTGGGAGAGGGAACATTGTCCAGCAATGTGTTGGGAGGGGGAACATTGTCCAGCAATGTGTTGGGAGGGGAAACATTGTCCAGCAATGTGTTGGGAGGGGAACATTGTCCAGCAATGTGTTGGGAGAGGGAACATTGTCCAGCAATGTGTTGGGAGGGGGAACATTGTCCAGCAATGTGTTGGGAGAGGGAACACTGTCCAGCAATGTGTTGGGAGAGGGAACATTGTCCAGCAATGTGTTGGGAGAGGAAACATTGTCCAGCAATGTGTTGGGAGAGGAAACATTGTCCAGCAATGTGTTGGGAGAGGGAACATTGTCCAGCAATGTGTTGGGAGGGGGAACATTGTCCAGCAATGTGTTGGGAGAGGGAACATTGTCCAGCAATGTGTTGGGAGGGGGAACATTGTCCAGCAATGTGTTGGGAGGGGAAACATTGTCCAGCAATGTGTTGGGAGAGGGAACATTGTCCAGCAATGTGTTGGGAGGGGAAACACTGTCCAGCAATGTGTTGGGAGGGGAAACATTGTCCAGCAATGTGTTGGGAGAGGGAACATTGTCCAGCAATGTGTTGGGAGAGGAAACATTGTCCAGCAATGTGTTGGGAGAGGGAACATTGTCCAGCAATGTGTTGGGAGGGGGAACACTGTCCAGCAATGTGTTGGGAGGGGAACATTGTCCAGCAATGTGTTGGGAGAGGGAACATTGTCCAGCAATGTGTTGGGAGGGGGAACACTGTCCAGCAATGTGTTGGGAGGGGGAACACTGTCCAGCAATGTGTTGGGAGGGGGAACATTGTCCAGCAATGTGTTGGGAGGGGGAACACTGTCCAGCAATGTGTTGGGAGGGGGAACACTGTCCAGCAATGTGTTGGGAGAGGGAACATTGTCCAGCAATGTGTTGGGAGAGGGAACACTGTCCAGCAATGTGTTGGGAGAGGGAACACTGTCCAGCAATGTGTTGGGAGGGGGAACATTGTCCAGCAATGTGTTGGGAGAGGGAACATTGTCCAGCAATGTGTTGGGAGGGGGAACACTGTCCAGCAATGTGTTGGGAGGGGGAACACTGTCCAGCAATGTGTTGGGAGGGGGAACATTGTCCAGCAATGTGTTGGGAGAGGGAACATTGTCCAGCAATGTGTTGGGAGGGGGAACACTGTCCAGCAATGTGTTGGGAGGGGGAACACTGTCCAGCAATGTGTTGGGAGGGGAAACATTGTCCAGCAATGTGTTGGGAGGGGGAACATTGTCCAGCAATGTGTTGGGAGAGGAAACATTGTCCAGCAATGTGTTGGGAGGGGGAACATTGTCCAGCAATGTGTTGGGAGAGGGAACATTGTCCAGCAATGTGTTGGGAGGGGGAACATTGTCCAGCAATGTGTTGGGAGAGGGAACATTGTCCAGCAATGTGTTGGGAGGGGGAACATTGTCCAGCAATGTGTTGGGAGAGGGAACACTGTCCAGCAATGTGTTGGGAGGGGGAACACTGTCCAGCAATGTGTTGGGAGAGGGAACATTGTCCAGCAATGTGTTGGGAGGGGGAACACTGTCCAGCAATGTGTTGGGAGAGGGAACATTGTCCAGCAATGTGTTGGGAGGGGGAACATTGTCCAGCAATGTGTTGGGAGAGGGAACATTGTCCAGCAATGTGTTGGGAGGGGGAACACTGTCCAGCAATGTGTTGGGAGGGGGAACACTGTCCAGCAATGTGTTGGGAGGGGGAACATTGTCCAGCAATGTGTTGGGAGAGGGAACATTGTCCAGCAATGTGTTGGGAGGGGAACACTGTCCAGCAATGTGTTGGGAGGGGGAACATTGTCCAGCAATGTGTTGGGAGAGGAAACATTGTCCAGCAATGTGTTGGGAGGGGGAACATTGTCCAGCAATGTGTTGGGAGAGGGAACATTGTCCAGCAATGTGTTGGGAGGGGGAACATTGTCCAGCAATGTGTTGGGAGAGGGAACATTGTCCAGCAATGTGTTGGGAGGGGGAACATTGTCCAGCAATGTGTTGGGAGAGGGAACATTGTCCAGCAATGTGTTGGGAGGGGGAACATTGTCCAGCAATGTGTTGGGAGGGGGAACATTGTCCAGCAATGTGTTGGGAGGGGGAACATTGTCCAGCAATGTGTTGGGAGAGGGAACATTGTCCAGCAATGTGTTGGGAGAGGGAACATTGTCCAGCAATGTGTTGGGAGGGGGAACATTGTCCAGCAATGTGTTGGGAGGGAACATTGTCCAGCAATGTGTTGGGAGAGGGAACATTGTCCAGCAATGTGTTGGGAGAGGGAACATTGTCCAGCAATGTGTTGGGAGGGGAACATTGTCCAGCAATGTGTTGGGAGAGGAAACATTGTCCAGCAATGTGTTGGGAGGGGAACATTGTCCAGCAATGTGTTGGGAGGGGGAACATTGTCCAGCAATGTGTTGGGAGAGGAAACATTGTCCAGCAATGTGTTGGGAGGGGAACATTGTCCAGCAATGTGTTGGGAGAGGGAACATTGTCCAGCAATGTGTTGGGAGAGGAAACATTGTCCAGCAATGTGTTGGGAGAGGGAACATTGTCCAGCAATGTGTTGGGAGGGGGAACACTGTCCAGCAATGTGTTGGGAGAGGGAACATTGTCCAGCAATGTGTTGGGAGGGGGAACATTGTCCAGCAATGTGTTGGGAGGGGGAACATTGTCCAGCAATGTGTTGGGAGAGGGAACATTGTCCAGCAATGTGTTGGGAGAGGAACATTGTCCAGCAATGTGTTGGGAGAGGGAACATTGTCCAGCAATGTGTTGGGAGGGGGAACACTGTCCAGCAATGTGTTGGGAGGGGAAACATTGTCCAGCAATGTGTTGGGAGAGGGAACATTGTCCAGCAATGTGTTGGGAGAGGGAACATTGTCCAGCAATGTGTTGGGAGGGGGAACACTGTCCAGCAATGTGTTGGGAGAGGGAACATTGTCCAGCAATGTGTTGGGAGGGGAACACTGTCCAGCAATGTGTTGGGAGGGGAACATTGTCCAGCAATGTGTTGGGAGGGGGAACATTGTCCAGCAATGTGTTGGGAGAGGGAACATTGTCCAGCAATGTGTTGGGAGGGGGAACATTGTCCAGCAATGTGTTGGGAGAGGGAACATTGTCCAGCAATGTGTTGGGAGGGGGAACATTGTCCAGCAATGTGTTGGGAGAGGGAACATTGTCCAGCAATGTGTTGGGAGAGGGAACATTGTCCAGCAATGTGTTGGGAGGGGGAACATTGTCCAGCAATGTGTTGGGAGGGGGAACATTGTCCAGCAATGTGTTGGGAGGGGAACATTGTCCAGCAATGTGTTGGGAGAGGGAACATTGTCCAGCAATGTGTTGGGAGGGGAACATTGTCCAGCAATGTGTTGGGAGAGGGGAACATTGTCCAGCAATGTGTTGGGAGAGGGAACATTGTCCAGCAATGTGTTGGGAGAGGGAACATTGTCCAGCAATGTGTTGGGAGAGGGAACATTGTCCAGCAATGTGTTGGGAGAGGGAACATTGTCCAGCAATGTGTTGGGAGAGGGAACATTGTCCAGCAATGTGTTGGGAGGGGGAACATTGTCCAGCAATGTGTTGGGAGAGGAAACATTGTCCAGCAATGTGTTGGGAGGGGGAACATTGTCCAGCAATGTGTTGGGAGAGGGAACATTGTCCAGCAATGTGTTGGGAGGGGGAACATTGTCCAGCAATGTGTTGGGAGAGGGAACATTGTCCAGCAATGTGTTGGAGAGGAAACATTGTCCAGCAATGTGTTGGGAGAGGGGAACATTGTCCAGCAATGTGTTGGGAGGGGGAACATTGTCCAGCAATGTGTTGGGAGAGGGAACATTGTCCAGCAATGTGTTGGGAGAGGGAACATTGTCCAGCAATGTGTTGGGAGAGGGAACACTGTCCAGCAATGTGTTGGGAGAGGGAACATTGTCCAGCAATGTGTTGGGAGGGGGAACATTGTCCAGCAATGTGTTGGGAGGGAACATTGTCCAGCAATGTGTTGGGAGGGGAACATTGTCCAGCAATGTGTTGGGAGGGGAACACTGTCCAGCAATGTGTTGGGAGAGGGAACACTGTCCAGCAATGTGTTGGGAGAGGGAACATTGTCCAGCAATGTGTTGGGAGAGGGAACATTGTCCAGCAATGTGTTGGGAGAGGGAACATTGTCCAGCAATGTGTTGGGAGGGGGAACATTGTCCAGCAATGTGTTGGGAGGGGGAACACTGTCCAGCAATGTGTTGGGAGAGGGAACACTGTCCAGCAATGTGTTGGGAGAGGGAACACTGTCCAGCAATGTGTTGGGAGGGGGAAACATTGTCCAGCAATGTGTTGGGAGAGGAACACTGTCCAGCAATGTGTTGGGAGGGGGAACATTGTCCAGCAATGTGTTGGGAGAGGAAACATTGTCCAGCAATGTGTTGGGAGGGGAACATTGTCCAGCAATGTGTTGGGAGAGGGAACACTGTCCAGCAATGTGTTGGGAGGGGGAACATTGTCCAGCAATGTGTTGGGAGAGGGGAACACTGTCCAGCAATGTGTTGGGAGGGGGAACATTGTCCAGCAATGTGTTGGGAGGGGGACATTGTCCAGCAATGTGTTGGGAGGGGGAAACATTGTCCAGCAATGTGTTGGGAGGGAACATTGTCCAGCAATGTGTTGGGAGGGGAACATTGTCCAGCAATGTGTTGGGAGAGGAACACTGTCCAGCAATGTGTTGGGAGGGGAAACATTGTCCAGCAATGTGTTGGGAGAGGGAACACTGTCCAGCAATGTGTTGGGAGGGGAAACATTGTCCAGCAATGTGTTGGGAGAGGGAACATTGTCCAGCAATGTGTTGGGAGAGGGAACATTGTCCAGCAATGTGTTGGGAGAGGAAACATTGTCCAGCAATGTGTTGGGAGGGGGAACATTGTCCAGCAATGTGTTGGGAGAGGGAACATTGTCCAGCAATGTGTTGGGAGGGGGAACACTGTCCAGCAATGTGTTGGGAGGGGAACATTGTCCAGCAATGTGTTGGGAGAGGGAACATTGTCCAGCAATGTGTTGGGAGGGGGAACACTGTCCAGCAATGTGTTGGGAGAGGAAACATTGTCCAGCAATGTGTTGGGAGAGGGAACATTGTCCAGCAATGTGTTGGGAGGGGGAACATTGTCCAGCAATGTGTTGGGAGAGGAAACATTGTCCAGCAATGTGTTGGGAGGGGGAACACTGTCCAGCAATGTGTTGGGAGGGGAACATTGTCCAGCAATGTGTTGGGAGAGGAAACATTGTCCAGCAATGTGTTGGGAGGGGGACACTGTCCAGCAATGTGTTGGGAGAGGGAACATTGTCCAGCAATGTGTTGGGAGGGAACACTGTCCAGCAATGTGTTGGGAGGGGGACATTGTCCAGCAATGTGTTGGGAGAGGAAACATGTCCAGCAATGTGTTGGGAGGGGAACATTGTCCAGCAATGTGTTGGGAGGAGGGAACACACTGTCCAGCAATGTGTTGGGAGAGGGAACATTGTCCAGCAATGTGTTGGGAGAGGGAACATTGTCCAGCAATGTGTTGGGAGGGAACATTGTCCAGCAATGTGTTGGGAGAGGGAACATTGTCCAGCAATGTGTTGGGAGAGGAAACATTGTCCAGCAATGTGTTGGGAGGGGGAACATTGTCCAGCAATGTGTTGGGAGAGGGAACATTGTCCAGCAATGTGTTGGGAGAGGGAACATTGTCCAGCAATGTGTTGGGAGAGGGAACATTGTCCAGCAATGTGTTGGGAGAGGGAACATTGTCCAGCAATGTGTTGGGAGGGGAACATTGTCCAGCAATGTGTTGGGAGAGGAACATTGTCCAGCAATGTGTTGGGAGGGGGAAACATTGTCCAGCAATGTGTTGGGAGAGGGAACATTGTCCAGCAATGTGTTGGGAGAGGGAACATTGTCCAGCAATGTGTTGGGAGGGGAACATTGTCCAGCAATGTGTTGGGAGAGGGAACATTGTCCAGCAATGTGTTGGGAGGGGGAACATTGTCCAGCAATGTGTTGGGAGAGGGAACATTGTCCAGCAATGTGTTGGGAGGGGAACATTGTCCAGCAATGTGTTGGGAGAGGGAACATTGTCCAGCAATGTGTTGGGGAGGGGAAACATTGTCCAGCAATGTGTTGGGAGGGGGAACATTGTCCAGCAATGTGTTGGGAGAGGGAACATTGTCCAGCAATGTGTTGGGAGAGGGAACATTGTCCAGCAATGTGTTGGGAGGGGAAACATTGTCCAGCAATGTGTTGGGAGAGGGAACATTGTCCAGCAATGTGTTGGGAGAGGAACATTGTCCAGCAATGTGTTGGGAGAGGGAACATTGTCCAGCAATGTGTTGGGAGGGGGAACATTGTCCAGCAATGTGTTGGGAGAGGAAACATTGTCCAGCAATGTGTTGGGAGGGGGAACATTGTCCAGCAATGTGTTGGGAGAGGAAACATTGTCCAGCAATGTGTTGGGAGGGGGAACATTGTCCAGCAATGTGTTGGGAGAGGGAACATTGTCCAGCAATGTGTTGGGAGAGGGAACATTGTCCAGCAATGTGTTGGAGGGGGAACACTGTCCAGCAATGTGTTGGGAGGGGGAACATTGTCCAGCAATGTGTTGGGAGAGGGAACATTGTCCAGCAATGTGTTGGGAGAGGAAACATTGTCCAGCAATGTGTTGGGAGAGGGAACATTGTCCAGCAATGTGTTGGGAGGGGGAACATTGTCCAGCAATGTGTTGGGAGGGGGAACATTGTCCAGCAATGTGTTGGGAGAGGGAACATTGTCCAGCAATGTGTTGGGAGAGGGAACATTGTCCAGCAATGTGTTGGGAGGGGACACTGTCCAGCAATGTGTTGGGAGGGGGAACATTGTCCAGCAATGTGTTGGGAGAGGAAACATTGTCCAGCAATGTGTTGGGAGAGGGAACACTGTCCAGCAATGTGTTGGGAGGGGGACACTGTCCAGCAATGTGTTGGGAGAGGAAACATTGTCCAGCAATGTGTTGGGAGGGGAAACATTGTCCAGCAATGTGTTGGGAGAGGAAACATTGTCCAGCAATGTGTTGGGAGGGGGAACATTGTCCAGCAATGTGTTGGGAGAGGGAACATTGTCCAGCAATGTGTTGGGAGAGGAAACATTGTCCAGCAATGTGTTGGGAGAGGAAACATTGTCCAGCAATGTGTTGGGAGGGGGAACATTGTCCAGCAATGTGTTGGGAGAGGGAACATTGTCCAGCAATGTGTTGGGAGGGGGAACATTGTCCAGCAATGTGTTGGGAGAGGGAACATTGTCCAGCAATGTGTTGGGAGGGGGACATTGTCCAGCAATGTGTTGGGAGGGGGAACATTGTCCAGCAATGTGTTGGGAGAGGAAACATTGTCCAGCAATGTGTTGGGAGGGGGAACACTGTCCAGCAATGTGTTGGGAGAGGGAACACTGTCCAGCAATGTGTTGGGAGAGGGGACACTGTCCAGCAATGTGTTGGGAGAGGAAACATTGTCCAGCAATGTGTTGGGAGGGGGAACATTGTCCAGCAATGTGTTGGGAGGGGGAACACTGTCCAGCAATGTGTTGGGAGAGGAAACATTGTCCAGCAATGTGTTGGGAGGGGGAACATTGTCCAGCAATGTGTTGGGAGAGGAAACATTGTCCAGCAATGTGTTGG
>NC_030682.2:7328550-7353550 GCF_000004195.4 Xenopus tropicalis
TGTCAGCAGTTTTTTTGGGGGCGCACACTGGCCAGCAATGTGTTTCGGGGCACATTGGCCAGCAATGTGTTTGGGGGGCACACTGGCCAGCAATGATTTTTGGGGGGCACACTTGCCAGCAATGCTACTGGGGGGCACACTGGCCAGCAATGTGATTTGGGGGGCACACTGGCCAGCAATGTGATTGGGGGGCACACTGGCCAGCAATGATTTTGGGGGGGCACACTTTGCCAGCAATGCTACTGGGGGGCACACTGGCCAGCAATGTGATTTGGGGGGGCACACTGGCCAGCAATGTGATTGGGGGGCACACTGGCCAGCAGTGTGTTTGGGGGCACACTGGCCAGCAATGTGTTTGGGGGGAACACTGGCCAGCAATGATTTTGGGGGGGCACACTGGCCAGCAATTTGTTGTGGGGGCACACTGGCCAGCAATGTGATTTGGGGGGGCACACTGGCCAGCAATTTGTGTGGGGGCACACTGGCCAGCAATTTGTGTGGGGGCACACTGTCCAGCAATGTGTTTGGGGGGGCACACTGGTCCAGCAATATTTTTGGGGGGCACACTGGCCAGCAACGTGTTTGGGGGGCACACTGGCCAGCAATGTGTTTGGGGGGCACACTGGCCAGAAATGTGATTGGGGGGGCACCACTGGCCAGCAATGATTTGGGGGGGCACACTGGCCAGAAATGTGATTGGGGGGCACACTGGCCAGCAATATGTTTGGGGGGCACACTGGCCAGCAATGTAACTGGGGGGCACAATGGCACTCTGCCCAGCAATGTGATTGGGGGGCACACTGGCCAGCAATGATTTTGGGGTTGCACACTGGCCAGCAATTTGATTGGGGAGCACACTGGCCAGCAATGTGTTTGGGGGGGGCTCACTGTCCAGCAATGTAACTGGGGGGCACAATGGCACACTGCCCAGCAATTTGATTGGGGGGCACACTGGCCAGCAATATGTTTGGGGGGGCACACTGGCCAGCAATGTAACTGGGGGGCACAATGGCACTCTGCCCAGCAATGTGATTGGGGGGCACACTGGCCAGCAATGATTTTTGGGGTTGCCACACTGGCCAGCAATTTGATTGGGGGCACACTGGCCAGCAATGATTTTGGGGGTGCACACTGGCCAGCAATGTAACTGGGGGGCACAATGGCCAGCAATGTAACTGGGGGCACAATGGCACACTTCCCAGCAATATGATTGGGGGGCACACTGGCCAGCCAATGTAACTGGGGGGCACAATGGCCAGCAATGTAACTGGGGGGCACAATGGCCAGCAATGTAACTGGGGGGCACAATGGCACACTTCCCAGCAATATGATTGGGGGGCACACTGGCCAGCAATGTAACTGGGGGGCACAATGGCACACTTCCCAGCAATATGATTGGGGGGCACACTGGCCAGCAATGTAACTGGGGGGCACAATGGCACACTTCCCAGCAATATGATTGGGGGGCACACTGGCCAGCAATGTAACTGGGGGGCACAATGGCACACTTCCCAGCAATATGACTGGGGGGCACACTGGCCAGCAATGGGATGTTAATGAGGGGATATTAGGCCGGTATAACGAGCGGTTAGGCTGGGGGATAATAGGAATAGTGCCCTACCTCAAGTTGTTTTCTTTAAAGCTCATTATCAGGAACAAAATCCTTGGAAATCTCATTCCATCAGCGTTGGCTCAGCATCAGTACCGCACTATATTCCTCATCCACTGGGGGGCGCCTCTGGGTAACAGCCTCCAGCACAGCAGCCATTAGGCACAAAGTTGTGATCCAAGTCTCAGAAAATCCCTCCAGCACCCCCCCATGCTTGTATATGGCACGGGCAGGGCCCCAGGGGGTATCAATATGCTTTCTGGCTCCTCATTGGCCAGTCTTTCCCCTGAGCCCCCCCATGCTTGTATATGGCACGGGCAGGGCCCCAGGGGGTATCAATATGCTTTCTGGCTCCTCATTGGTCAGTCTTTCCCCTGGGCCCCCCATGCTTGTATATGGCACGGGCAGGGCCCCAGGGGGTATCAATATGCTTTCTGACTCCTCATTGGCCAGTCTTTCCCCTGGGCCCCCCCATGCTTGTATGTTGCACGGGCAGGGCCCCAGGGGGTATCAATATGCTTTCTGGCTCCTCATTGGTCAGTCTTTCCCCTGGGAGCGTTTATGGATCTCCTGGCTCAGTCCATTCTGCTGCAGTTCCAGGGTCCATAACTTGGGGGTTCTGGTTCCGTCACTTCCATCCAACACCCGTTTGTGATGTGTTGGGAGGGAATGCTGGTTCCCATTTCCGTTCCTGAAGATACTGGATAATCTCATCCCTTTAGGGCCATTTTGGTGCCATTCAACAGCTCTACGGCCCATAGTGGGGGTTCCAGTACGAGTCCTTCATTACTGGTATCTGGACTTTCTATTTCAGGAACAAATGGGGGCGGCACTTGTTTCTTCTCTAATGCCTCCCAGTCTAATCCCTATAAAAGAACAGAAATAATTGTGCTATTAATCCGCATGTTCCCAGACACATAGGGTTCCCGCCTTGCTGGTTTTGACCCTATGAATCCCCCCTTCCCTGACCCTCTCCGCTGATGGATTATTCCTTATAAGCCCAGACCTGCCTATACTCCGCCCATTTCCCCGCCCACTACTGCTTCCCTATATTTTTAATTACAGTTGCCCCCCAGCCAGTAAATCCCCAAATTCAAAATTTACTGGCAATATACGTTACATTTGTAATACCCGACTAACCCGACTAGCTATGACATCACAATGCTCATTGCCATGGCAACCAAGCTTGAACCCTCTACACAGGATCCCTTGCAGTTTAGATAGTGATGACATCACAATGCCATTCCTGGTGCAAAGCCAGCACCGCCTGACTCCAATAACAATCATTCTATTGGCTAAAGATGATGCTAGCAATGTGTTTGGGGGGGCACACTGTCCACCAATGTAACTGGGGGGCACAATGGCACACTGCCCAGCAATTTGATTGGGGGCACACTGGCCAGCAATGATTTTGGGGGTGCACACTGGCCAGCAATGTAACTGGGGGGCATAATGGCCAGCAATGTAACTGGGGGGCACAATGGCACACTTCCCAGCAATATGATTGGGGGGCACAATGGCACACTTCCCAGCAATATGATTGGGGGGCACAATGGCACACTTCCCAGCAATATGATTGGGGGGCACACTGGCCAGCAATGGGATGTGAATGAGGGGATATTAGGCCGGTATAACGAGCGGTTAGGCTGGGGGATAATAGGAATAGTGCCCTACCTCAAGTTGTTTTCTTTAAAGCTCATTATCAGGAACAAAATCCTTGGAAATCTCATTCCATCAGCGTTGGCTCAGCATCAGTACCGCACTATATTCCTCATCCACTGGGGGGCGCCTCTGGGTAACAGCCTCCAGCACAGCAGCCATTAGGCACAAAGTTGTGATCCAAGTCTCAGAAAATCCCTCCAGCACCCCCCCATGCTTGTATATGGCACGGGCAGGGCCCCAGGGGGTATCAATATGCTTTCTGGCTCCTCATTGGCCAGTCTTTCCCCTGGGCCCCCCCATGCTTGTATATGGCACGGGCAGGGCCCCAGGGGGTATCAATATGCTTTCTGGCTCCTCATTGGCCAGTCTTTCCCCTGGGCCCCCCATGCTTGTATATGGCACGGGCAGGGCCCCAGGGGGTATCAATATGCTTTCTGGCTCCTCATTGGTCAGTCTTTCCCCTGGGCCCCCCCATGCTTGTATATGGCACGGGCAGGGCCCCAGGGGGTATCAATATGCTTTCTGACTCCTCATTGGCCAGTCTTTCCCCTGGGCCCCCCCATGCTTGTATATGGCACGGGCAGGGCCCCAGGGGGTATCAATATGCTTTCTGACTCCTCATTGGCCAGTCTTTCCCCTGGGCCCCCCCATGCTTGTATGTTGCACGGGCAGGGCCCCAGGGGGTATCAATATGCTTTCTGGCTCCTCATTGGCCAGTCTTTCCCCTGGGAGCGTTTATGGATCTCCTGGCTCAGTCCATTCTGCTGCAGTTCCAGGGTCCATAACTTGGGGGTTCTGGTTCCGTCACTTCCATCCAACACCCGTTTGTGATGTGTTGGGAGGGAATGCTGGTTCCCATTTCCGTTCCTGAAGATACTGGATAATCTCATCCCTTTAGGGCCATTTTGGTGCCATTCAACAGCTCTACGGCCCATAGTGGGGGTTCCAGTACGAGTCCTTCATTACTGGTATCTGGACTTTCTATTTCAGGAACAAATGGGGGCGGCACTTGTTTCTTCTCTAATGCCTCCCAGTCTAATCCCTATAAAAGAACAGAAATAATTGTGCTATTAATCCGCATGTTCCCAGACACATAGGGTTCCCGCCTTGCTGGTTTTGACCCTATGAATCCCCCCTTCCCTGACCCTCTCCGCTGATGGATTATTCCTTATAAGCCCAGACCTGCCTATACTCCGCCCATTTCCCCGCCCACTCTGCCCATTTCCCCACCCACTTCACCTATTACCCCGCCCCATATGACTGCTCCCCCACCCTGAAGGCCGGTATAAAGGTGCCAACCCTATTTTTATACATCATTAAACAATACAAATAGTTTATGTATTTTTGGCCTTATGTGTAATTGATTAGAATTGTAATTTACTCCCAGTGTAAAATCATTTATATGGCAGATACAATCATGTGTTAGTACCAAGCAGCCAGTTGGTAATTAGCAGCAAACTGGCAGTAACGTTATGTCGGCCGTTAGATAAAATACCCTATAGGCAAATGGATCCCCTCACAGTAGGGGGAGCGGAGAAGCGGCAAATTCAGGGACGTGTGTAGAAAATCCATCTAGCAGGGCTGCGCTGTAATTCCATGTAAATGCAATCAGTGTAGCCCTGCAGCATGCATTTATTTCTATTAATAACCGGAGCAGGTTTGGCCCAGAATGCAGTTGGACAAGCAAAGATCCACTCATTTTGTGGCTTAATGTGTATGGCCGGCTCTAGCCCCAATCTGACTCCTGCATGGGGCTGCCAATTGGCCAGTATTTGCCCTGCTTCGTGCCAATGTTATTAATAGGAGAAAGCTAAAAGTATAGGAAGGCCGGTATTTTTCCCATAAAAGGTGGCGGCTCCCCCTGCAGGGAAAGTGGCAGATTGCAGAGAGGGGGATAGTGAGGGGCAACGAGATTATTTCACAAACAGCAGCGAATGTTCAACTCATCGTATTGACATATTATTCATTTACTGTTAATTATTTCCATCATCTGAAGCTTTTACTGTCAGTGTCATTTTGGCAATATTTCCCCTTTAATCCCAGTATAAACAACATCCCAACGGCCTATACTGTAACTATACATTTATAGCAGAAACTGTACCAACGGCGCCAGGGATACTGGGAGTTACAGTTAAACCGCGGCTTCACATTGGCCTATAGTGTCCAACCTGACAACATATTCCCTCGTTACATAAATCCAATATAAACAATTAATAACATTTACAATGAATGAAAACAAAAATAGTCTTTGCACTTACAGAATTGGGAATGAGTTGTTGCGCCGAAAGTTATTTCTTTGCAGCGAAAGAGACGCAGTGCGACCGGTGACAGATCAACAACTGACACTGACCGGGGAGTGAATTCATGTAACCAACCCGACTAGCTATGACATCACAATGCTCATTGCCATGGCAACCAAGCTTGAACCCTCTACACAGGATCCCTGGCAGTTTAGATAGTGATGACATCACAATGCCATTCCTGGCGCAAAGCCAGCACCGCCTGACTCCAATAACAATCATTCTATTGGCTAAAGATGCTGCTAATGAATGATTTTATTGGCAGAAACAGCACAAAGCATTTGTTTACTTGCACAATTATTGGGTTAAATAACCTCTCAGAACAGGGGGTTAAAGTGCCGTCGGGCAGATCAACTTGGGGAGAAAACATAAATCCTACAAGCAAATGTGTAATTGAGGGAGAGATAAGGATATAAGGGGGAACTGAGAGTTACAGTTTAACAACAGCCAGATGGAATTTAGATTTCAGGTCACACAGGGACACATTCCCTTATGGAATAATTCAGTTGGGTCGAGGAGACGCCTCATACACATGCAAATAAACACAAGGAATTCTGGGAACTAATCCCTATAGGCTAAAGCTTTCTAAAGGACAAGTCAACTCTCTTCGGGATTCCTTCCCAGAATTCCCTTTTGATTTACCCGAGTAGTCACACCCCTGGCTGGGGGGCCAGTCTGACTGGACTAGTTAAGGGGTATATTCCCCCATTAGTATATGGGGCCCAGGGGCTCAAACCTCAAAAACCCTTCAGCTCACAGGGAAAAACTTTCAGCCAAAAAAAAGGCAAAAATGAGAACAAGGCGGCACTAGAAAAGTCTGGGCCAATCAGCACTTGTTCCCCCATTTTGCTCATTATTAGTATTATTAGTGGTGCTTGCGAGGCATCACTATTGTTATCTCACAGGCTTATTATTTCTCTTATTATTATTCTTCCATACAAAAGTTCCGCACGGAACTAGTCCCGCACCGTTTGTCGTAGCCCCATGAATGAGGTGTCAAACCGTGCGGCTTATTCGGGAATGGGGTGCTATGACTTTTCTAGGAGGTGGGCGGTTAATTGCCCCAGCAGGGGGCAATTAACCACCGTTTGTCGTAGCCCCATGACTGAGGTGTCAAACCGTGCGGCTTATTCGGGAATGGGGTGCTATGACTTTTCTAGGAGGTGGGCAGTTAATTGCCCCAGCAGGGGGCAATTAACCACCGTTTGTAGTAGACCCATGAGTGAGGTGTCAAACCGTGCGGCTTATTCGGGAATGGGGTTCTACACCTTTTCTGAGGGGTGGGCGGTTAATTGCCCCAGCAGGGGGCAATTAACTACCATTTGTCATAGACCCATAAATGAGGTGTCAAACCGTGCCACTTATTCGGGAATGGGGTACTTTGACTTTTCTGAGGGGTGGGCGGTTAATTGCCCCAGCAGGGGGCAATTAACCACCGTTTGTCGTAGCCCCATGAATGAGGTGTCAAACCGTGCGACTTATTCGGGAATGGGGTTCTACGCCTTTTCTGAGGGGTGGGCGGTTAATTGCCCCAGCAGGGGGCAATTAACCACCGTTTGTCGTAGACCCATGACTGAGGTGTCAAACCGTGCGGCTTATTCGGGAATGGGGTTCTGCACCTTTTCTGAGGGGTGGGCGGTTAATTGCCCCAGCAGGGGGCAATTAACCACCGTTTGTCGTAGACCCATGAATGAGGTGTCAAACCGTGCAACTTATTCGAGGTGCTATGACTTTTCTAGGGGGTGTGCGGTTAATTGCCCCAGCAGGGGCAATTAACTACCATTTGTCATAGACCCATAAATGAGGTGTCAAACCGTGCGGCTTATTCGGGAATGGGGTTCTACGCCTTTTCTGAGGGGTGGGCGGTTAATTGCCCCAGCAGGGGGCAATTAACCACTGTTTGTCATAGACCCATGAATGAGGTGTCAAACCGCGCGGCTTATTCGGGAATGGGGTGCTATGACTTTTCTAGGGGGTGGGCGGTTAATTGCCCCCGCAGGGGGCAATTAACCACCGTATGTCGTAGCCCCATGAGTGAGGTGTCAAACTGTGCAGCTTATTCGGGAATGGGGTGCTATGACTTTTCTAGGGGATGGGCGGTTAATTGCCCCAGCAGGGACAATTGTCACAGAGAACTGAAGGAAACATTGTAATATTGGGGCACGAGTTTTGCCACGGCAAGCACCACTCACATTTTTATTACTATGATCAAAGGAACAGGCTTAATGCTGAGCACATTATATTATTAGTGAAAAAGCCCCCACTACTGATTCCCTACATTTTTTATTACAGTTACCCCCCAGCCAGTAAATCCCCAGCTAGGGCCGAAATTCCAAATTTACTGGCAATATACGTTACATTTATAATACCCTATGAATCCCCCCTTCCCTGACCCTCTCTGCTGATGGATTACCCCTTATAAGCCCAGACCTGCCTATACTCCGCCCATTCCCCGCCCACTCCACCCATTTCCCCACCCACTCTGCCCATTTCCCCGCCCACTCCACCTATTTCCCCGCCCACTCTGCCCATTTCCCCACCCACTTCACCTATTACCCTGCCCCATATGACTGCTCCCCCACCCCGAAGGCCGGTATAAAGGTGCCAACCCTATTTTTATACATCATTAAACAATACAAATAGTTTATGTATTTTTGGCCTTATGTGTAATTGATTAGAATTGTGATTTACTCCCAGTGTAAAATCATTTATATGGCAGATACAATCATGTGTTAGTACCAAGCAGCCAGTTGGTAATTAGCAGCAAACTGGCAGTAACGTTATGTCGGCCGTTAGATAAAATACCCTATAGCAGTGCTATCCAACTTCTACGGTGCCGAGGGCCGGAATTTCTCTAGCATACATGGTGGAGGGCCGCTAATGGAACCCAGTTTTGACCACTCCCCTTTTTGAAACCACACCCACTTCAAACCACACCTATTTTATCACAGTGGTGGTAGCACAGCAAAATCCCAAATGCTTGGTCCTTACTGTGGGGATATCAACCATCATTAATATGTGAAAGAATTATGTCATATTAAGATATACCCTTAAATTCCATATGCCTCCTCCTCCCCTGTGGATAGCAGAGCAACCCCCAGTACATAATTACACACCTTAGGGACCATTTAATTTCCAACTGCTAACAAACTCCCACTACAAACCCCTGCCAGGTTCACCTCCCACAAGCAGCAAAGGGCAAGCAGAGTATGGCACACACAGGCAGCACTCTGCCTGTCCTATGCTGTCTGTGTGTGCCGTACTCTGCCTTCCCTATGCTGCCTCTGTGTGCCATACTCTGCCTGCCCTACCCTGACTGTGTGTGCCATACTCTGCCTGCCCTACCCTGCCTGTGTGTGCCATACTCTGCCTGCCCTACCCTTCCTGTGTGTGCCATACCCTCCCTGACCTATGCTGCCTGTGTGTGCCATACTCTGCCTACAGTACCTATGTCTGAGGTGTGAAGAAGTGAACAATGGGAGTGATTACAGTCTGAGCCTGAGGTGTGAACACTGCAGGGGGGAACAATGCAGGTATTAAAAGGTGTGAACAACACAGGGGATTACATATTTAAACAATACAGAGGGATTACAGCCTGAATCTGAGGTGAGAACCATGCAGGGGGGCCAGTTAATCTCAGTACTGATACCATTTAATGCTTACTCAAAGGTAAGCCATCAAAGCAGCCAGACAGGTGGGGGGCCACACAGAGGGGGGTTGGACAGCACTGCCCTCAGCGCCGGATTTGTAGTGGGGACGCCCCGAGGCCGCCCCCATTTGGCGCCCCCTATCCCCCCCCGCCGCGCCAATACGCATGCGTGAAGCCCCCCTTCCCCCGCCCGCCGAGCGAACGCGCATGCGCAAGCGCCAAAGTTGAAGCTCCCATACGGAGCTGTGGGGAGAGTTCCCCATTGCTCCGTATGGGAGCAAAATGTTAAAATTTGCCTGCAGCGGGGCGGCATGCCGCCCCTATGCTTGTGCCGCCCTAGGCCCAGGCCTTTGTGGCCTCGCCACAAATCCGGGCCTGACTGCCCTATAGGCAAATGGATCCCCTCACAGTAGGGGGAGCGGAGAAGCGGCAAATTCAGGGACGTGTGTAGAAAATCCATCTAGCAGGGCTGCGCTGTAGTTCCATGTAAATGCAATCAGTGTAGCCCTGCAACATGCATTTATTTCTATTAATAACCGGAGCAGGTTTGGCCCAGAATGCAGTTGGACAAGCAAAGATCCACTCATTTTGTGGCTTAATGTGTATGGCCGGCTCTAGCCCCAATCTGACTCCTGCATGGGGCTGCCAATTGGCCAGTATTTGCCCTGCTTCGTGCCAATGTTATTAATAGGAGAAAGCTAAAAGTATAGGAAGGCCGGTATTTTTCCCATAAAAGGTGGCGGCTCCCCCTGCAGGGAAAGTGGCAGATTGCAGAGAGGGGGATAGTGAGGGGCAACGAGATTATTTCACAAACAGCAGCGAATGTTCAACTCATCGTATTGACATATTATTCATTTACTGTTAATTATTTCCATCATCTGAAGCTTTTACTGTCAGTGTCATTTTGGCAATATTTCCCCTTTAATCCCAGTATAAACAACATCCCAACGGCCTATACTGTAACTATACATTTATAGCAGAAACTGTACCAACGGCGCCAGGGATACTGGGAGTTACAGTTAAACCGCGGCTTCACATTGGCCTATAGTGTCCAACCTGACAACATATTCCCTCGTTACATAAATCCAATATAAACAATTAATAACATTTACAATGAATGAAAACAAAAATAGTCTTTGCACTTACAGAATTGGGAATGAGTTGTTGCGCCGAAAGTTATTTCTTTGCAGCGAAAGAGACGCAGTGCGACCGGTGACAGATCAACAACTGACACTGACCGGGGAGTGAATTCATGTAACCAACCCGACTAGCTATGACATCACAATGCTCATTGCCATGGCAACCAAGCTTGAACCCTCTACACAGGATCCCTGGCAGTTTAGATAGTGATGACATCACAATGCCATTCCTGGCGCAAAGCCAGCACCGCCTGACTCCAATAACAATCATTCTATTGGCTAAAGATGCTGCTAATGAATGATTTTATTGGCAGAAACAACACAAAGCATTTGTTTACTTGCACAATTATTGGGTTAAATAACCTCTCCGAACAGGGGGTTAAAGTGCCGTCGGGCAGATCAACTTGGGGAGAAAACATAAATCCTACAAGCAAATGTGTAATTCAGGGAGAGATAAGGATATAAGGGGGAACTGAGAGTTACAGTTTAACAACAGCCAGATGGAATTTAGATTTCAGGTCACACAGGGACACATTCCCTTATGGAATAATTCAGTTGGGTCGAGGAGACACCTCCTGTCTGTGTGAGAAGGGGGCAGATATGGGCAGAGCTGGGGTATCTCCGGCCATATTAACTCTTTGGTGCATTACTGATAACGACCCCTGCAGAGCTGAAGCACTATAGTCAGAGCAGGGCCTCTGGGGGGGGCGGGTCCGTCATGTAAGGGGCGGAGCTATCATGTAAATGGGGGCAGGCATGACTTTGGGGGGGCACATATATGGGGAATAGTCAGTGGGGCAGGCATGACTTTGGGGGGGCACATATATGGGGGAATAGTCAGAGGGGGCAGGCATGACTTTGGGGGGCACATATATGGGGGAATAGTCAGTGGGGCAGGCATGAACTTTGGGGGGCACATATATGGGGGAATAGTCAGAGGGGCAGGCATGACTTTGGGGGGGCACCATATATGGGGGAATAGTCAGTGGGGCAGGCATGACTTTGGGGGGCACATATATGGGGGAATAGTCAGGTGGGCAGGCATGACTTTGGGGGGGCACATATATGGGGGAATAGTCAGTTGGGGGGCAGGCATGATTTGGGGTGGCACATATATGGGGGAATAGTCAGTGGGCAGCACTTTGGGGGGGGGGGCCACATATATGGGGGAATAGTCAGAGGGGCAGGCATGACTTTGGGGGGGCACATATATGGGGGAATAGTCAGAGGGGCAGGCATGACTTTGGGGGGGCACATATATGGGGGAATAGTCAGTGGGGCAGGCATGACTTTGGGGGGGCACATATATGGGGAATAGTCAGATGGGGCAGGCATGACTTGGGGGGGCACATATATGGGGGAATAGTCAGTGGGGCAGGCATGACTTTTGGGGGGGGGGCACATATATGGGGGAATAGTCAGTGGGGCAGGCATGACTTTGGGGGGCACATATATGGGGGAATAGTCAGAGGGGCAGGCATGACTTTGGGGGGCACATATATGGGGGAATATGTCAGCGTGGGGCATGGCCATGACTTTGGGGGGAGCACATATATGGGGGAATAGTCAGAGGCGGCAGGCATGACTTTGGGGGGGCACAATATGGGGGAATAGTCAGAGGGGCAGGGCAGACTATATAGAGAGGGGCACAATATATGGGGGAATAGTGCAGAGGGGCGAGGCATGACTTTGGGGGGGCACATATATGGGGGAATAGTCAGAGGGGCAGGCTAGAGAGCAGGACAGGGGGGGATTGGAGGTGGGGAACAAGTTATTACACAGTTACTGGCAGCGACAGTGTCAACAGAGGGGGGGGGCTCCTCTCTTGTACTTTATTGCCCCAAACAGAAGGTGCCCATACATACATATGTCACATACATACGCCAAGATGGCGGTTATACAGGCAACTGCCCGACATACAGAGCCACCCAATACTGCATGTGCAATTAATGGCACGAAGCTGCAACTCCTCTCCCCTCATTGCCCCCTCCCTGTGCTGAGAATAAGAGCCGACACTTACAGGTTGGTTTGTGTGCAAATGTTTATTTAACTGTCATTTCAAATATTCTCTCTATAAATACATTCAGAGCATATGTACAATACATACACACCCCCAGTATATAGTATATATAGCTGAAACTAAATAAGCATGTACATCATGCCCCCACATGACTTGGGCCATGCTGTTTGTTACACTAAACACAAGCAATTGTATCAGTAAGTGTAAGTGTGTAGCAGAGATCCCATATAGGCGACAATAGGAGATGCGGCACAGAGCCCCACAAATAAGCATTATGCTGTAGGATTAGGGTAAAGGGGGGGATGATGGGTAAAGGGGGGGGTGATGGGTAAAGGTGGGGGATGATGGGTTAAGGTGGGATGATGGGTAAAGTTGGGGGGTGATGGTAGGGGGGGGGGATGATGGGTTAAGGTGGGGGATGATGGGTAAAGTTGGGGGGATGATGGTAAAGGTGGGGATGATGGGTAAAGGTGGGGGATGATGGGTTAAGGTGGGGATGATGGGTAAAGTTGGGGGATGATGGGTAAAGGTGGGGGATGATGGGTAAAGGTGGGGGATGATGGGTAAAGGTGGGGGATGATGGGTAAAGGTGGGGGATGATGGGTTAAGGTGGGGATGATGGGTAAAGTTGGGGGATGATGGGTAAAGGTGGGGGATGATGGGTAAAGGTGGGGGATGATGGGTAAAGGTGGGGTATGATGGGTAAAGGTGGGGGATGGGTAAAATCTCTGTGAGTCTCTCTTGGCACTAAACTAACCCAAGTAATGCACCGCTGTGTGAGCAGCTTTATTCCCTTGTTCCATTAATGTCTCACTCCCCAGCATTCTCCTCTACTTGCTACAGTAATGCCGAGTATCTCTCCCCCCAAATCAGCCCCAGTTCAGGGGGGCACTGAGTGGGCCCGTTAGCCAGAAAAGATATGGTTTATACCCCAGGCCCCACGTGCACAATCACTGCCCCCCCAGAACTCTAATGGGATATGTAATAAAAGACACGTGGTTTTCCAAGGTGCAGTAACCCGTACCAACCAATCAGCAGGTAGCATTTTCCGGGCACCTGTTACTGCTCCTGGGCAAATTTAGTGCATTTAATTACATGAAGGGGTGGGTGCTGTGCATATGCCTGTGGATTAGGGGTCCCACATGGTCAGGGGTGCAGAGTCCAGCCCGGCTCCATAGCTACGGAATGGGGGGTTTTATTCTTGGAAATGAAATACATATTTAGGGGATATTCTGCCTGACTAATTTAGGGGGCGGCTGCAGACCCCACAGATGTTAGTGCCGCCATGCTGGGTGTATCTAAGCCAATAATACAGAAGCCATCTAAGCCAGACGCAGAAAGGCTCATTTACCAAATACAAACTGCAGAATTCCCTGTAACCCTGACATGTGATGTGGGAGGGACTTTGTTTAAAGGGAAAGTAAAGTCCTAGACAATGTTGTCCTTAAATGGCTGTTACAGAACACAGGGCAGTTGTACCATTTGTCAGGCTGGATGTATCCATAGAAGAACTCAATATTTGTATTTATCTGCTGCACCAACCACTGAACTAAATGGATAGATAGATAGATAGATAGAAGATAGATGATAGATGATAGATAGATAGATAGATGATAGATATAGATAGATAGATAGATAGATAGATGATAGATAGATAGATAGATAGATAGATAGATGATAGATAGATAGATAGATGATAGATATAGATAGATAGATAGATAGATAGATAGAAGATAGATAGATAGAAGATAGATGATAGATGATAGATAGATATAGATAGATAGATAGATGATAGATGATAGATAGATATAGATAGATAGATAGATAGATAGATAGATGATAGATAGATAGATAGATAGATAGATAGATAGATGATAGAGATAGATAGATAGATAGATGATAGATAGATAGATAGATGATAGATAGATAGATAGATGATAGATAGATATAGATAGATAGATGATAGATAGATAGATAGATAGATGATAGATATAGATAGATAGATGATAGATAGATATAGATAGATAGATGATAGATAGATATAGATAGATAGATAGATGATAGATAGATATAGATAGATAGATAGATAGATAGATGATAGAGATAGATAGATAGATAGATGATAGATAGATAGATAGATAGATAGATAGATGATAGACAGACAGACAGACAGTAGATCCCCAGGCAGATCATTCCCAGCCAATCTGGAGGCCGTACAGCACATTTGCCAGTCACTGTGAGTGGGGGGGGGGGACCCAATGCACATCTGCAGCTGCAGCCGGGGGTAGGTTTCCCATTCTGGGCTACTCTGTATCACATAGGGCAACCTACCCCCCATTCCCAGATGCATTTCAGCCAATAAGCCATTAATTAACACTGTGTTTGGTCCTGTTTGGGGCTCATCAGTGCAGCGCAGCCCACGAGGGGAATGGGCACAACCCTCTCTGGCACGTGGGCAGCTGCAGACACATGTGGGCAACATCTCATAGTGTCTCCTAGTAAAAATGTGTCATGTGACTGATGGCGTCCATTTTATTACAGATTCACTTCCTGTCTTCATGACAAGCTGCGCTGCCAACATGGCCGCTATTAAGGTACAGGCACGGGGAGTCTCCTATACGGAACCTGTGGGGAGAGAAATAAACATGATACAGGTAACAGGGAGGGGCAAAATGTCCTGCACAGAGCGGCTATAGGAATAGAACCCCAGAGTGGCGCTGGTACCAACAGAACCGCATGGGGAGGGAAGCAGCAGGGAATATAATCACTTACCTTACACCCCAAGCCAACACCTATTTGCTGCTGTACAGGCTCCATACAGAACAACTGCTGCAATCGCTCAGCTATTTTAAATACTTAATGGCAATTATACCTTTTCTTTTGTTTCCCCTTGGAATCACTTTAGATGTTGGCTCCAACAGATACTGTCATTTACGACAGCAAGGTAATTCCCTGTATTAAGCACAATTCAGCAGGAACAGCCCCTTAAGTTTGCTCATAGCCTGTACAGAGAGATACCATGAAACTATGGCACATAGGGATTCCCCTGTACTAAGCACAATTCAGCAGGAACAGCCCCTTAAGTTTGCTCATAGCCTGTACAGAGAGATACCATGAAACTATGGCACATAGGGATTCCCCTGTACTAAGCACAATTCAGCAGGAACAGCCCCCTAAGTTTGCTCATAGCCTGTACAGAGAGATACCATAAAACTATGGCACATAGGGATTCCCCTGTACTAAGCACAATTCAGCAGGAACAGCCCCCTAAGTTTGCTCATAGCCTGTACAGAGAGATACCATAAAACTATGGCACATAGGGATTCCCCTGTACTAAGCACAATTCAGCAGGAACAGCCCCCTAAGTTTGCTCATAGCCTGTACAGAGAGATACCATAAAACTATGGCACATAGGGATTCCCCTGTACTAAGCACAATTCAGCAGGAACAGCCCCCTAAGCTTGCTCATAGCCTGTACAGAGAGATACCATAAAACTATGGCACATAGGGATTCCCTAATGTTAATGTGATGCTTTTCAGATTGCCATGATCTGGTACCATTCGCATGAACTGAGAGCTGTGACTTTTGCAGTTAGTACCTGTAGCAGCTGAAACGTTGCGTGACCTGAATAAACAGAGAGAAAATCTCCGCTGTAGAATCTTCCATGGCAGGTCTCGGCCTGTGATATGGGATAGGGACCTCTCTGTGTTCCAGTTTGCACCAGTTACCCATATTAAACTGAGCCCATGGGGCCTGTATATGCCCGGCCTGACCGCCATTACACAGTCACCATAATTTTATGGTATCTCTCTGTACAGGCTATGAGCAAACTTAGGGGGCTGTTCCTGCTGAATTGTGCTTAGTACAGGGGAATCCCTATGTGCCATAGTTTTATGGTATCTCTCTGTACAGGCTATGGGCAAACTTAGGGGGCTGTTCCTGCTGAATTGTGCTTAGTACAGGGGAATCCCTATGTGCCATAGTTTTATGGTATCTCTCTGTACAGGCTATGAGCAAACTTAGGGGGCTGTTCCTGCTGAATTGTGCTTAGTACAGGGGGATCCCTATGTGCCATAGTTTTATGGGATCTCTCTGTACAGGCTATGAGCAAACTTAGGGTGCTGTTCCTGCTGAATTGTGCTTAGTACAGGGGAATCCCTATGTGCCATAGTTTTATGGTATCTCTCTGTACAGGCTATGAGCAAACTTAGGGGGCTGTTCCTGCTGAATTGTGCTTAGTACAGGGGAATCCCTATGTGCCATAGTTTTATGGTATCTCTCTGTACAGGCTATGAGCAAACTTAGGGTGCTGTTCCTGCTGAATTGTGCTTAGTACAGGGGAATCCCTATGTGCCATAGTTTTATGGTATCTCTCTGTACAGGCTATGAGCAAACTTAGGGGGCTGTTCCTGCTGAATTGTGCTTAGTACAGGGGGATCCCTATGTGCCATAGTTTTATGGTATCTCTCTGTACAGGCTATGAGCAAACTTAGGGTGCTGTTCCTGCTGAATTGTGCTTAGTACAGGGGAATCCCTATGTGCCATAGTTTTATGGTATCTCTCTGTACAGGCTATGAGCAAACTTAGGGGGCTGTTCCTGCTGAATTGTGCTTAGTACAGGGGAATCCCTATGTGCCATAGTTTTATGGTATCTCTCTGTACAGGCTATGAGCAAACTTAGGGGGCTGTTCCTGCTGAATTGTGCTTAGTACAGGGGAATCCCTATGTGCCATAGTTTTATGGTATCTCTCTGACAATGATGTTATGGAGGAAGATGTCAGGAGATAGAAAGAGGGCTGCGTCTGGCTGGGAAAACATTAGAAACCTCAGATACATTTCCTCACATCTTTCCCACCCAGAAAAACATCAGATCAGCCCTCTCTCTATCTCCTGACAATTTCCTCAACAACATCATGGCTGGAAACTGACCAGCAGGTGGCGCTGTGTTGTATTCATATTTACAGTACTTTAACCCTTAACATTTTGGAATTAAAAAAAAAAATAGTGAAATGTAAATTGCAAACAGTGCTTAGAACAGCACTCCCATCAAATAACTGTAAAGGTTTACTTATCCTTTACGAGAGGGGTGTGCAGGGGCAAGTGAATGCCCACGGAGGAAACGTGGGAAACATCAGGTGTGCGGTGCTGTTACCAATAGTTAACCCTTGCCAGGTGCCTGGGGTTGTCAACTTCGGACCTGGGGGGGGGGCAGAATGGCAACATCACGGGGTGTGACGGTGATGTCACAGGGTGTGGCTGATGATGCCGGGGGTGGGCTTATAATGTGGGGTGGGCTTATGATGTTGCGATTGGCTGATCACCACTGTCAATCTGAGTCCTGCACAGTTTCTCTAATTTGAAATAACCGGGCAGGGAGTTTTGACCCCGACACCCCTCCCAAAACCCGGCTGTGTGGGTCACACCCCTACAGGTGCCTCGGTGCCTAACCCCTAGCTCTGGGCCTGGCAGCATTTATAATTCTATTCTTTATAAAGAGATTGGGAAGCCTGAAATCAGACATTGCTTATTAGCCATTCCTTCAATTACACAGCACAATATGGCAGTCAGTGACTGGCACTTACTGACAGGGGGGGGGTAATGCCCCCAATCTCCAAGTTCCAAATCTGATAATATCGGTGCCACAGATCCAAATAACTGTTTGTCCCATTTGCGCGGCACAATGTATTCTGCAGACAAACCATCGGCTGCTGCGGAGCAATTACACGGCCTATTGTGCTGCGCTAAATGGCAGAGCTCTGTCACAGCGCCACTGCCTGCGCCCAATGGGGCAAACGTACAGTAAGTCTTCCATTTAGACTCAGCTTATACAGTCTTATAATATCCTTATAAGTTACACTAGGGGGGTTTTATTCACTATATGACCAATACTATACAGCTGTACAGTTTATGCATTGGGCTGTTATTCTTGAACAACATAAATAATATGCAGAGAGGTCCAGTTCAACTAAACACGCGTGCCAGGTGATGTCACTACTTGTTGTTATAGAATGGCCAATTCTTTTCAGTTGGTCTTCATTATTTATTTGTTATATTTTTTGCCTTCTTCTTCCAACTCTTTACAGTTTTTAAATGGGGGTCACTGACCCCCTCTATTGAGGCTGCAGTTTTATTGTTATTGTTACTTTTTGTAACTTTCTTTTCTAGTCAGTCCCTCTCCTATTCATATTCCAGTCTCTCATCCAAACCACTCCCTGGTTGCTAAGGTAACTTGGACCCTAGCAACCAGATAGCGGCTGAAACTCCAAACTGAATGTGGGTGAGTTTTTCTGTATTAAACTCAGACTTGGCATAGGGCAGCTCTGGGCAATGCTAATATAGCCGGGGTATACAGTGAGCTTTAGTATAACATTTCATTTAAATGTATAGTGGAAATATAACTATTGCCCCTGGGATTAGACAAAAGGCACAAGGGGCTTCTTCAGGGGTTCAAGAACCGCAATCTTTAAATTGTCACATTAAATTGCCAGTTACCGATCCCCATATATTTATGTCTATGAAGAGTCTTATTCATCCAGGCAGGGCGGCCATTACGGGGGGTTGAGGGGTTGTACCGGGCCCTGTGAAATCTTCACCCCAATGTGGCCCCCGGCCGCTGTATAATCTTCACCCCAATGTGGCCCCCGGCCGCTGTATAATCTTCACCCCAATGTGGCCCCCGGCCGCTGTATAATCTTCACCCCAATGTGGCCCCCGGCCTCTGTATAATCTTCACCCCAATAGGGCCCCCGGCCTCTGTATAATCTTCACCCCAATGTGGCCCCCGGCCTCTGTATAATCTTCACCCCAATGTGGCCCCCGGCCGCTGTATAATCTTCACCCCAATGTGGCCCCCAGCCGCTGTATAATCTTCACCCCAATGTGGCCCCCGGCCGCTGTATAATCTTCACCCCAATGTGGCCCCCGGCCGCTGTATAATCTTCACCCCAATGTGGCCCCCGGCCGCTGTATAATCTTCACCCCAATGTGGCCCCGGCCTCTGTATAATCTTCACCCCAATAGGGCCCCCGGCCTCTGTATAATCTTCACCCCAATGTGGCCCCCGGCCTCTGTATAATCTTCACCCCAATGTGGCCCCCGGCCGCTGTATAATCTTCACCCCAATGTGGCCCCCGGCCGCTGTATAATCTTCACCCCAATGTGGCCCCCGGCCGCTGTATAATCTTCACCCCAATAGGGCCCCCGGCCTCTGTATAATCTTCACCCCAATGTGGCCCCCAGCCGCTGTATAATCTTCACCCCAATGTGGCCCCCGGCCTCTGTATAATCTTCACCCCAATGTGGCCCCCGGCCGCTGTATAATCTTCACCCCAATGTGGCCCCCGGCCGCTGTATAATCTTCACCCCAATGTGGCCCCCGGCCTCTGTATAATCTTCACCCCAATGTGGCTCCCGGCCTCTGTATAATCTTCACCCCAATGTGGCTCCCGGCCGCTGTATAATCTTCACCCCAATGTGGCCCCCGGCCGCTGTATAATCTTCACCCCAATGTGGCCCCCGGCCGCTGTATAATCTTCACCCCAATGTGGCCCCCGGCCGCTGTATAATCTTCACCCCAATGTGGCCCCCGGCCGTGGCAGCAGAAGTTACGCAAACTGAGTAAGTTATGTATAAACTTATGGTAAAATCTGTGCAATTTATCTGCCTAGAATCTTATGTACAGAAACTTGGTACAAGCAAACTCCACGGACCCCCCAATAAACTGAACTGGAGTAGTGACTCAAGGCTCACACTCACTGGCAGCCAATCATTCCTTCGCTGGAGTAGTGACTCAAGGCTCACACTCACTGGCAGCTAATCATTCCTTCGCTGGAGTAGTGACTCAAGGCTCACACTCACTGGCAGCCAATCATTCCTTCGCTGGAGTAGTGACTCAAGGCTCACACTCACTGGCAGCCAATCATTCCTTCGCTGGAGTAGTGACTCAAGGCTCACACTCACTGGCAGCCAATCATTCCTTCGCTGGAGTAGTGACTCAAGGCTCACACTCACTGGCAGCCAATCAAATCATTCCTACAATGGAATATCCCACCAAGTCCCCAAATACATGAGGGTCCAAAGCCAATTTAAACACAACTGTGAGGGGTAAGAGAATTGACTCCAGTGCCAGCAGAGCCCTCCAGCCTTTTATAGGAGTCAGAGCTCCCACAATGCACTGCAATATTCCCTTTAAATTCCAGGAAGTGCTGCTGCTCTTAGAGATGCAAACCCCCCCACCCAGCTGGATCATTGGTATGGGAATACAGGTATGGGACCCGTTATCCAGAATGCTCGGGATCTGGGGTTTTCTGGATAAGGGATCTTTCTGTAATTCGGATCTCCTACCTTAAGTCTGCTAATAAAATTATTTAAACAGTAATTAAACCCAATAGGATTGTTCTGCCCCCAATAAGGGGTAATTATATCTTAGTTGGGATCAAGTACAGGTACTGTTTTATTATTACAGAGAAAAGGGAATCATTTAACCATTAAATAAACCCAATAGGGCGGTTCTGCCCCAATAAGGGGTAATTATATCTTAGTTGGGATCAAATACATGTACTTCTTTGCTGTAAGGGTAGGAACCCACGGAGCGGTTCAGTGGCCCATGATACTCCTATTGTTCCCAGTGGGAAGCCATTTCGGAGCGGTAGTCGCCCTAAGAATAAAGCCCAGTGTGTAATTGTTTCACTAGAGTCCAGCCGAGCCAGTGTGTGTGTGAGAGCAGTACTGTGTGTGCCGGAGCTGCCATACTGCTTGTAAGATCAGCACCATATTGAATGAAACACGTTACATACAGATAAAAATATAGATTTTTAATCATCTTTCTTGAAAACAGGGTGCACCTAATGGCGCAAGAGAAATGCAGATTGCACCACCGTCACCATCATCATCATCATCGCAATCATCTCACAAGTGAATGGGAAAGAGGCCCCACTCGCACCGCAGGTAATGAGGCTCTCGCTCAGCGGCACACCCTGCCTGATATATTATATTTATATATATATATATAGAGCTTGATTTTTTTATTTGCATTCTCGCGTAGCCGGTTTTTCTTATAAAAATCTCCCTTTTCCCGATTCTGTATATTTAAAAAAGAAAAAAAACCATATTAAAGCAACAATTTGGATGTATAACTGGCGTCTCGTAGAAGTCGTTATTGGTCCCTGTGCTTGTGCGGGAGAGCAAAGTTCTCATGATATCGTCTCCAGGGGAATCTATTATCCTGCATAAACATCTGTAGTTCCTCCAGTCTGCAAGGGGTTAATGCTTTATACAGGATATCTCCTTGGCTATTGGCTATGTTCCCTATGGCACGGACTCTGGGGCTGATGGGAGCCCAATTTAGCGGCTCAACGCCTTGGCGAGCCTCTCCCAGAACCAGCCCTTGGTGCAGGGGTTTGTGTAGTCGCACAAAGTGATGAAGCGGAGGATGCTGGGAAATGGCCTCTTCATCGGTTTGTACTTGACAGGAATGAGCCGCTTCTCCCGAGCCCCTGTAAGGCAGAAACACAAATAAGCCCCTGGGATACAGACGCACGCGAAAGTCAGAAATCACATGTCAAACATGCTGCCGCGTCATGTTCTGATTGGCTTCAGGATCGGTCCAGCCCCACCCACTACCAACAGGTACCCACTCTATAGCAATGACTCGAATAAGCGAATAATATTGTAATATATTAAATGGATTGTTTACTTTTGAGTTAACTTTTATTTGGTTATTTGGTTGCTAGGGTCCAAGTTACCTTAGCAACCAGGGAGTGGTTTGGATGAGAGACTGATATATGAACAGGAGAGGGACCTGAATAGAAAAAGTAACAATAACAATAAAACTGGAGCCTCATAGAGCAGTAGGTTTTAGGCTGCCGGGGTCAGTGACCCCCATTTGAAAACCCAATTGAAAAGTTGCTTAGAATAGGCCATTCTGTAACACACTAAAAGCTTAAAGGTTAACTTCCCCTTTGCTGCACATATTAACCAGCCAATTAACAGCCTGTGATCTCCGGCAATGCACATCCATAGGCATTAACCCTTCGGTGCTGGGTGAGCTTGTCACAAGGCTTTTGGACTTCTTGCAAACCAGAAAGGCAAATTCCATAGGGTTCGCACAGAGGTCCAGAGTGCCCATGGGGTACTAATAGGGTTAACGAGCAATTAATTATGCTTGTAAATCGATGCTTTATGGCTAATGGCACACAGGGCATTCAATTACAGTGCCAAAAAAGCCCCTGAAACCCCCCTGCAGCCCCCACTGTGTGACAGCGCCAGTAATGGTGAATAGGAAGCGGTAGGGACAGGTTTAGCTTCTGTTTCATTGGCTGAAATACACTGGTGCCATAAGCCGTTGAAGTACAGCAATATAAGTAGCCATTACACTAGCCACTTGGACCATAAGCCGTTACACTAGCCAAAATCGATCTTACCTGGACCGAGGCTCAGGGCAAATTTGGTCTGAAAGTCACACTCGCTGCTGTCCAGGTAATCATCAGATATAATCACCACCATCTTTCGGCACCTATAACAAAATAATAACGTAATGTAATAATAACGCTTCCATGTTGCGCATAATATTTTGATATCGAATACCGGTATCGGATCCCTTATCTGAAAACCCGTTATCCAGAAAGTTCCGAAATACGGAAATGCCATCTCCCATAGACTCCATTATAAGCAAATAATTCTAATTCTTAAAAATAATTTCTTTTTTTCTCTGTAATAATAAAACAGTACCTGTACTTGATCCCAACTAAGATATAATTACCCCTTATTGGGGGCAGAACAGCCCTATTGGGTTTATTTAATGGTTAAATGATTCCCTTTTCTCTGTAATAATAAAACAGTACCTGTACTTGATCCCAACTAAGATATAATTACCCCTTATTGGGGGCAGAACAGCCCTATTGGGTTTATTTCATGGTTAAATGATTCCCTTTTCTCTGTAATAATAAAACAGTACCTGTACTTGATCCCAACTAAGATATAATTACCCCTTATTGGGGCAGAACAGCCCTATTGGGTTTATTTAATGGTTAAATGATTCCCTTTTCTCTGTAATAATAAAACAGTACCTGTACTTGATCCCAACTAAGATATAATTAAACCCAATAGGGCTGTTCTGCCCCAATAAGGGGTAATTATATCTTAGTTGGGATCAAGTACAGGTACTGTTTTATTATTACAGAGAAAAGGGAATCATTTAACCATTAAATAAACCCAATAGGGCTGTTCTGCCCCAATAAGGGGTAATTATATCTTAGTTGGGATCAAGTACAGGTACTGTTTTATTATTACAGAGAAAAGGGAATCATTTAACCATTAAATAAACCCAATAGGGCTGTTCTGCCCCAATAAGGGGTATTTAATGGTTAAATGATTCCCTTTTCTCTGTAATAATAAAACAGTACCTGTACTTGATCCCAACTAAGATATTATTACCCCTTATTGGGGCAGAACAGCCCTATTAGGTTTATTTAATGGTTAAATGATTCCCTTTTTCTCTGTAATAATAAAACAGTACCTGTACTTGATCCCAACTAAGATATAATTACCCCTTATTGGGGCAGAACAGCCCTATTGGGTTTATTTCATGGTTAAATGATTCCCTTTTCTCTGTAATAATAAAACAGTACCTGTACTTGATCCCAACTAAGATATAATTACCCCTTATTGGGGCAGAACAGCCCTATTGGGTTTATTTCATGGTTAAATGATTCCCTTTTCTCTGTAATAATAAAACAGTACCTGTACTTGATCCTATATCCTACTCAGCAGCACCAATCAGAAGCCTGTAATAGTGCCGGCACTAAGCCCAGCGTTCCCTATGGACCCCCCCACACGAGAGCCCTTACCGATGCTCTATGAGCTCGCTGGTTATGGACCACAAGCAGGTTCCGGGGAGGACGTCCCTGTCGAAGACGCACAGCTTGAGTTTATAATCGGTCTGTTCCAGCCGACTGATCATCTCCTGCACAAACGAGATATCCTGGGCGCAGTAGCAGATGAAGGCGTCGAACGTCTCGGGCAGGCTCCCTGTAAGGGTTAACCAGAGACAAACAGAAGCACAGAGCAGGGTTATTGGGGGAATGGATAGTATATTGGGGTACAAGGTACATATGGGAGCCTACGGTGCAATGCTGGGGGGGGGGGGGCACATGCAGGTACCTCCCCTGCCTACCCCTAGTCTGTGCTCCCATTTCCCCCCCGCCCTAGGCGCTGCAGGAGAAAAGGAAAGGTGGCCATATGCCCCGGCAGCTTATTGGCCTGTGTATGGGGCCCTCAGACAGGCCTGTCCAATCAGGGCTGCTTTACACTAGCAGTTGATCACATCTGTACTATATGAAGTTCATATTTAAAGGGGAGGTTCACCTTTACATTAACTATTATTATGTTATAGAAAGTCCTATTCCTAGCAACTTTGCAATTGGTCTTCATCTTTGCAGCTTTCAAATGGGGGTCACTGACCCCGGCAGCCAAAAAACTATTGCTCTGCGAACTTATTGTCCATTTTTATTACTTATCTTTCTATTAAGTCCCTCGCCTGTTCATATTCCAATCTCTCATTTAAACCACCGCCTGGTTGCTAAGGTAAACAAGACCCTAGCAACCAGTTGCTAATATTCCAA